>NC_041026.1:3344613-3494522 GCF_900634625.1 Parambassis ranga | reverse complement strand
TGGTCCTCTCACAGTAGTTCCTTGTTCTCACAGAGTTTGAGCTTTAACCATGAAAAATGTCTGAATGTGTTCAAACTCCTCTGATGTAGCAGCTGAGCTTCATTCAGAGCTCCACTGATGAACACCACAAACCACACCAAACATTTGTCTTCCTCCTTGTCTCTGCTGGCCACGCCCCTCACCTTTGATACAGCTGACAGGAACCGGAAGTTATCAAAATATTTATGTCTCTGTTTCCTAATATTAATTACACCACTCGGCAAACCTAGAAGCAGCTAATCACTTGTTTCCAGTGACACAAGTGTTACACCAGGTTTTCCCCAGAAAGTTTCCCAGTTCTATTATATATATCTATCTATCTACTATCTATAAAGACAGCTGCTAAATGACGCTCTTCATCTGACTGTGAGCCTGCTGACCCTGTTTCTGTTTTTGACAAACATACAGCTGCAGCTGTAGTCAGCTCTGTGTGTGTGAGCCCCCTCCCTGTCTTTACTTCCCAGGTGAGGGAGAGTGAGCGAGCGACACTGACTGACAGTGAGAGAGGCTGGGAGTGGTCTGCTGTATAAAAGTTGAAGTGTCTTCCTCATTCCTTCATTTGACTTCTCTCTCCTCATCCTCACACCTGACACTCTACCTGCACAGGTAAGCTTGTCTTCGACTCCTCTAACTTAGATTCAGACTTACTCAGTCTGACTGTGTGTTGCTGACTGCAATGTGTGTGTGTGCATGTTATTGATCAGGATGTCAGAGCAGAGTTACATCGACATACTGATGAGGCCTGACCACTACGGGTTCTACCCCATGGCAGAGGGCGCCATCTGGGAGTTTAGATCATGTATGCCATTGGGCTCCACCCCTGGTCTGAGTGGCATCAAGGTACACATACACACACACACACACAACAGTGTTTATGATAAGAGTGTAAAAAGTGTGTGATGGGGTTGTGGAGGGTTATAAACTGTACCGTCAGCATGCTGTCGTGTTTGTTACACATTGTATGTGTGACTCTTCGCTAACACTGATGACCCACTTTGGTTTGTTGTCACATTTGTGACTTTATTGTGAGCAGAGATGAAGAAAAACTGAATTATATTCGAGGAGAAAACATTTTTCAGTAACTAATTGATGAATAAATAACAAACTTATTTCCTTTGCTCAGTTAAAGTCTACACACAAAACAACAAGTGGCCCTCAGGTTGAGGTGTGGCCCCGGAGAGAGAGCAGCTTGAGGAGCCACACCTGAGCCTGAGGGCCAGATGCCCAGGGGGGCAGGATGGGGGCGTTGCGGTTTATCAGGTTATGCATGTTCTTCAGACGCTTGGTGGATTCTAGTTTGGCAAGTTAAGATTTATTTTAAGAATGTTTATAGGTTTGTTGTCATGAATACAGTTGTAACTGTGCTGGACTGTACTGCTGGACTGATGTAAGGTCAGACTCTGCATGGAGATGAAGCTGCCGCACTGCACTCAGTGTTTTTATGATGTGCCTCAGTCATGATGCCGGTGCGCTGGCTGAGTTAGTTAGCTACTGTCTGCTAACACAAGTCCATCCATTATTCTTATGATTGACATTCATCATAGCTCATCGAATATTTCAAAGATGTGTGTACTGAATATTAAATGTAACTACACATCATCAGTTTTCTTTGATTATTTAATCTCTGACTCCCTGATCAGGAGTCTTTCTGATGTGTAGATGACCAGGCTGTGTGTACAGTAGCTGCTCCCTGTTGAGATGACACACTTTGAATAAAGTCTGAAACATGCTGAATCAGCTCTTTGTCTTTTTCAGCCAGATGAGATTAGGAAGCTGGTTTCAGACACTCCCACAGTTGTGTGCATCGCTGGACAGAAGTGCCTAGTGCTCAGAGACGAGCTGCACTGTGCGCCCATCTACTTGATGGACTTGAAGACCATGCCAGATGCTGAGGGCAACAAATACAGCATCTGTGTGGGCAAGTGCAAGACAGGTAAGACTGAGGGGGGAGATGGAGGGAGAAAGGGATGTTTTTGAAGAAAATGTTGTCCTTACTCTCTCTCTCTCTCTCTCTCTCTCACTCTCTCTCTCCACAGCTGTCGTCATTGGTAAGGGCAAAAAAGGGGTCACAGGTGGACAGGTGTCCAACATGGTGGGTATACTTAGGTCCGCCCTGTGCGAAATAGGCCTATAAGACAAGATGGCTGCCATCCCTCGTCTACCTACCAAACAAATGCTCACCAACACCGTCTGTGTTCTGTACTGAGCTGAGAACATGGACTCTGTCCCCCTCACACCACCATAACGTGTGTTTATGTGTGTGTGTATGCATCATGTTTATTGAGTGCACACACAGGGAGCCAGTGTTAGATTTCCAAGTCTGTGGAACTCAATAAACACAATAAAAACAAACATGTTTATCCTGAAGTGTGTGTGTGTGATTGCTCTGTCTAAACATTGTGGGCTCTCTTCACTGTCAGGTTTATTACATTTGACCTTGCGGCCCTCCTGGCTTAGATTCCTCCAGCTTAAGACTTCAAACACAGACAAACATCACACACACACACAACATTAACTCAGATGAGGCCAAAACTGACACACAACAAAGAGCACATTCTGGTACACTGTGATCAACATAAACAGAGGCTAGAATGTGTTCATTTTGTTATCTACAATAACAATTCACAGTAAACCATCTGAGTGGTAGGGGCCAGCTATGATGGACCAATGTAGTCCCTCTCATTAGGAGGTAGAACCTCTCCTGATAGAAGAGATCCTCACACCTGTCATAGAAGAGAATAACCTACAGGGATCAGTGGACAGCCTATAGGGTCAGAAGGCATTATCCAGGGTTTCCACAGCTGGAATAGACTGAGTAGACCGCCCCCCTTAAGGAGACCCAGGCAGAAAACGAGTCCAGCAAATATCTTCACAAGACATCTGTATCATAGTGGTTCTCATCAGCCACTGTCCAGCTACTCCAACACTCTGGGAGCATAAAAAGTCTGTCCAGTAAGAAATGTCACTATTAATCCATCTGGGGAGAACATAATGGAGGTTCCAGTTTTGATCAACAAGTCTCTGAGCATCAAATTCACTGGTGATGAGCTGGAGCGAATGAAACAATGTCTGTGGTGCTGCTAACACAGTTTCACAAGTTCTGTGAATGGCAGATGTTAAGGTTTCCACAAAGAAGCAACTGATGGAATGATGTGAGATGCCGGTGTGATCTTTGACAGCCATGTCCCTGGGGAGGATACCAGGGAGCCCCTTGAGGTCACTGACGGGCTGCTTGTAGGGACAGTCTCTTCCCAGTGGCCAGGTTTTCCACAATAGAAGCAGTCACCATCCACTCAAACCGCTGTATCCACCCCTTCCATGCCCCCTCCCCCACGGCCACCCTCTTTCCCCCTCCAGTTACTTCCTCTACGATATTGACCCAACCCACCATGATAGTGGGGGCGGGTGACCCAAAATGGGTGTTAAATACATATCAAGATTTCCCACAACTGGGGACTGTGGCTGAGGTGGGGGAGCAGGCTGAGGCTGAACCACCCTCTGTGATGCAGGGGGTACTTCCTTCATTTTCCTCTGATATGCTGCTTTCTTCTAGCTTGAGCTAACTGCAGCTTTAATAATTGTGTCTGCAGCCTTTTCATCTCCATTGTCTCTTTGTCAGTGTTGTCAGTGTTAGATTCATATGGTGTACAACATGTCTCTCCCAAGCAACAGAATCACTTCCTGGTAAATCAGGGTCATTTTTCTGGCCTGCTGAAGCAACAGGGGAAGCCCCCCACCTCTGTTGCCTGTATATACCAGTGCTGCTGGGCACCAAGTTGACTAAAGTTCTCTCCTGTCTGTCTGTCTGTTACTCGCCCACCTCCCATCAGGGACAGTCATGATGGGGTACATCCCAGGAAGTGGGGTCTGAGGCAAGCAGAAGCTACAGCAGAGGCGGTGTGAATAGGGAGGCGGTATCTCCGCCCCCTGAGTTGCCTCGCTCTCTACTTCCTGTTTAATGTCAGTGGTACTACCAGGACTCCTCACAATCATCATCTACGCAGCACAGATATGCCTGATATAGAATGTCTCCTCATCAGCCTTCACTGCCTCCTTCAACTCAACTGTCTCTAACACTAATAATCTAATAATCTCCTCCTTTCTCTCTCTCTCTAGTTAATTTATTCTCCGCTGTTGCAATCACACTTTTTAGCGGCTTTTTATCATCTCCTTTCACTCCTGTCCTGTCATTGCTGTACACACTGCTGCTTCCATCTCAGCTGCAGCCTTCTGTTGTCCCTCTGCTCCTGCCTGTCCGCAGCAACGGCTCAACATCTTACTCTCTGTTCATCAATTATTTTCCACGGTAAAACTTGCTTACCACTCACCAACTCCTTCTTGCGTACCTGCTGTATGTTTAAAATGTACCTTCTATATGTGCCTTCGTCTATCCCTCACTGTGACTCTGGCAAGTCACACTCCTTCACTTAAACACACTTTCAGACACACACTCATTCAACCTGCAACACACACACACATAGGCCTACACACACACACTCACTTCTCCGACGGCACGGAGTAAACACCTTTCCTCGACGGCGCGAGGTCAAAACAATTTAACACAATTTTCAATACATAAAACACAACTTAAACAATAGGCTATATATTTTCTTCTCTTTTCTCGTGATCCTTTTTATGTCTTTGTATATTTTGTGATCCACTGTGACACTTTTCCTCTGTGTGACCCTTTTTTTTATTTTTTAAGCTTTAGGCGGTCATCACTGTCATTTCAGGGGTCACCAATTCCCTCGGGCTTTTAACCGAGCTTTATCTATATTTGCGTCCAAATATAGTGGGGGATGCCACTCCCTATGACGTTATTGTATTAACCCTTTTTTTATTCTTTTTATTTTTAATTGGTTAATATCTCTCTCAGTGTCACTTTTCCTCTTTCTCTTTTACTTCATCTCATTTTACTTCACTTATTAAGACTTACAATCTGCCTCTTACAATTGATCTGACATCTATATATCTGAACCACACTGCATGGTAACACTGTGCAGAATAAATTCTTTTACCCTGCAATATACATGAGAGAGAAACAGTCACTGGACATGTTGTCATTTTTAAGCTGTGAAATCTCTGTCTGCAGCCTGTCCCAAAGATTGGACTCCATTCAATGACAAATGTTACATCTATGAGCCCAAATCTATGACCTATGCTGAGGCTCAGGTACTAAGAGGGGTTTGGACTCACTTTGATCCACTGTCACTTTGTGTTGGTGCACTGAAACATGAAGGTGTGTTGATCTCCACTGTAGAAAAACTGTAAGTCCAAGAGTGCAAACCTGGCATCTGCGCACAGTGTTGAAGAAAGTAAGCTCCTTGGAAAGATTGTGAGTGAAGGATTTGGTGGGAAAAGTCCATATATTTGGCTTGGAGGCTCTGACAGAGCGAAGGTACACAATTCACCAGTTACCAGTTTGGTCTGCTGATATAGTCCTGTTATATATAATGTTTGTCTGTTTTCTAGAAGGTGCTCCGGAAGCTGAATTATAAAAGACGTGTACATTTTAAGAACTGGTGCCAAGGACGGCCTAAAAGAGTCCCAGGAGATCAGGACTGTTACAGCATGCAGTGGAAAGGTATGTCACTAAAATGTCCTTTGAAAGCCTGAAGTATGAACTCTGTAAACATGAAGGACAAAAACAGTGAGGAGAACTGAAACATCCATCACTTCATGAATGAATGTATATCTATATATAAAGACTACCTGACATGTTTTTGTATCTACAGCTAGGTGCTTGGGTTTCTCTTCCTGTGGTGCTGTGCTCCAATCAGTTTGCATCAAGAAACCCTGATGACCCCTGGGCTGTGAGCTGTGTGTCAGTCTCATCTACAAGCTGAAGAATCTGAGTCTCATTTCATGTCTTTTTTTTCTCATCTCTGGCTGTAACTCTGCTTAAAGAATGAAGCGACAAGGTAAACAGGAGCTGGACTGTCTCTTTAATTACAGCAGGTTGAATGTGTTGTGCAAAGGATGCTTTTAGCAGAACTTTATTTCACAAAGTGAACTCTTCTTTCTCATCTTCTTCATCATTAAAGTGTGAAGCATTGAATGAAGCTGCTCTGTGAGTTGTCTGTGCTTCATCTTACCCTGTCAATGGCTCCAAGCTGTGTCTCATGTGACTCAATGGCTCCACCTTGTGGACAAGTCACGATGTGTATTACTGCTGACAGTGCAGCACTGATCTTTTCCTTTGACCTCTTTTTTTCTGAAGTAAAACACGTCTAACTTATCAGCCTTTACAGCAAATATTCAGAAAAAGACAAAACACTGAAAACTGTCCACGTGTGTCGTCTTCAAACAGCTGAGTGTGTCAGGGCTTTATAGCAAACACATCATGTTACAGGTAAACAGGTGGACTACTGTGCAGCATGACCTCTGTCATATTTTGTATTCTTACAAATACAAAGAGAACTCACACTCAGCTTCAATGCTCAGAGACTTTTATTTTCAAAAAGAAGAAGTGAACACAGAGTGAAGTTGTGCAAACAGCATCATGTCACCTTCAGTTTGCTCTTATTAAAGGTGCGAGGCCTCACACACAATCCGCTGACTTGTTGTTCCTTAAGTTGCATTACAGCGATAGAAGAAAACACAGACATCAGAAAGAAAGAGGAAAAGTGACAGGCGATCATCAGACGAGCGTTGCACTGAACGTCGTCCCAACACTTGGTAGCTGTAATAAACAGAAGTCAGTGAACGCATCACAAACCCCCCCAAAAAAACAATTTTATATTGACAAGCCAAAGATTCTCTCAGATGATGTGATGTAATGATGTTACCTCCAAAGTTCATTTGTACACAGCGTTTAGTGGTTCCATTGTTGGGTTCTGTGCTTCATCTTAAGCTGGATCCATACTCCGTGAGACAAAGAACTTTTTCCCCCCGTGCAGACGTTACGCCCACAAAATGATGGCTTTTTTTGTCTCTGACCGCCCGAGGGTCCGGGCCGAACTAGTCTTTCAAGGCTGTGCGGCAACCATGCTGTGATTGGTCGGAATTTATTGTGGGCGTGATGAAAGTGGAGAAGCGCAAGAGCCTCTCCAGGTATATAGGTAGGTGTATAAACAGCACTGATTCAACAGATTTAGATAAGACCATACTGGTTTTGCATGATGAGCAATAAAAGAAAGAAAGAAAGGCAAGTCAGGGTGATTTGTCACCAATAACTCCAGACAGCCATTCACACATACCAGATGGTGACTGTTATTACCATTCTATATACTCCTACATACCCGGGCATAATAGGCTCGTTAACAATGTCTGTATATCTTTGCTATTGTTACTTTTAATGTCGCATTTTCACAGCTCATCGCCGGACATCTCACGCTGTTGCAGGCCCCCTCTCTGTATAATGCCCTCTTGCCATGGCACAAGTCCTTGTGGTGTGTTAAAAAACTCAGTAAAGTCTTTCCTTATAATTTAGTGGGCGGGCCGTATGAGGAGTATGGTACCTCAGTGCGGAAAAATAACTTTTTTTTTATCTCTTACCACCCGTGGAGCGCGTTCTCCCTCTTTGTCTCGAGGAGTATGGAACAGCCTGGATCCATACTCCGCGAGACAAAGAGCGGAGAACGCGCTCCACGGGTGGTAAGAGATACAAAAAAAAGGTCTTTTCCGCACTGAGGTACCATACTCCGCGAGACGCGTGTGTGCAGAACTCCTCATACGGCCCGCCCACTAAACTCTGTCAATGGCTCCAATCTATTTCTCATGTGACTCAATGGCTCCACCTTGTGGACAAAGTCATGATGTGTATTACTGCTGACAGTGCAGCACTGATCTTTTCCTTTGACCTCTTTTTGTCACTTTGGTCCTTGGCAGTAAAAGCCTGCTGGGTAGCACACATGCTGCCTGATCATGTCAGTGCTGTGTTGTGTCAACAAGTGAGAGGAAGAGAACATATCTATAACAATAATATTATTAAAAGCCACAATATTTAGAGTGTGGATGTGAGTGCAGACAATGGGTGTTTCGTGCATTTCCTGTATAATTAAAAAGACACATGTGATGCCTTGGACCCAGTGTCTCTCTGCATTTTGACTGGATGACCCTCCAACATGGGTCTGGCCCAGTAACAGTCTGCACTTTCATCCATGCTCATTATGCTTACAGTGTTCACTGCTGTGGGCGTGTCTTCCTCTGAGTTGCCAGCCAGCTTCACTTTAAATCAGCCCACAGTGACACCAGGTGGTAAAATGAGTGTACTGCAGGAGGCTGTGGGATCAGTGTGAGGCCCTGCTTCAAATGTACTGAAGGTCTGTACACATGTACTGTCTGTGAAGTCAGACGAAGACGATGAAAACCATGTTAAATCATAGTGTGAATAAATTGTGGACCTGGTGGGATGAAGATCCAGAGACAGTCTGCCATGTCTGAGGTGGATCCTGACACATTTCTGCATCAGTCTGTAACCATGATGATTTGGATCCAGCTCTTCCCACCAGTGGAAACAGACAGAGTCTCTGAACCACTGGGGTCTAAATCAAGGTGATGGACTTTGTTTTGTTTTGGTGGTCGACCTGAAAACACGTCACACTGTTACAGGGGCCGACTGCTGATCTTGATGTGGGGCACATTTGATCTTTTGAAGCACTAAACTGTTGCTGTCTTTAAGAGTACAGTGCAAACAAACTGGCCTCAGTGTCAGAGAGCATGAGGGTGGCCTGTCTGTGTCCTCTGGGTGTGTTCATTGTGGCTGTCAGTCAAACATGACACTGACTCAGGAGGTGTGCTCCGTCAACACCCTCACTGGATGAAGATTAATGATCATAATCAGGCTTTTTGGTGTTTTTAAATAGTTTTCAAAGCAGCAGCCTTTAGTGCTGAAACATGTCGCTCATGGGGAAGTATTAATGAGTGCATTTCACCGTGTAGCCTGTAGGGGCTGGAGTATGGTCAATGAGCACACACAGTGAGTCAGATCTGGATTTTCTCTCATGGACTATGCCTGTCTGCCTCTTGGAGACCAAGAAGAAATCTTAGAGTGACTCCAAAGTGTTTTTTCTTCATATTAATTTGTTTATTCTGTGATTGTTTTCCTGATGTTAAAATAAGAAGAAGCTAAAGTAAACACAGTAACTGCTGGAGGTGTATTAGTCACGAGTCTCTCGCTGAACATACACACTCCTCTAGTAGAATAGAATAGAACTGATGTCATAGACAAGTCTGTAAAGTTTCCGGTACCTCTGTCTGTTGGAGCAGAAAATCACCATCAGATTTATGTCCTCTGATTTTAACAGTCAACAGGCAGCTGTTAATTCCTGCATAGCATTTTTGCTTGTTGCACCTCCACCGTGGCCAGAGTTCCAGCTGCAGGGTCTTCAGCTGGGAGCCATCTCTCACTGATGTTTCACCCCTTTGATCTCCAGAATATCTCAGGATGGTGGGGCAGCGGACAGGGACGTCTCCCTGCCACTCCCTGCAGCTGGAGTCAGGTTAACACTAGGGACCCTCTTGCCTACGTCAACTCTTATCACTCCTTCTCAGCCAGAGCCAGAAGCTTCCCTTCTCTGCTTCTTCTGAGTGATCCTTAATGACCCTCTTGGCCTTGGCTGATGTGAAGCTAATGTACTTCAGAAAAGTGGTTGGTTAAGTGGCTCACAAAGTCCCGGCAGCTGACTTCAACTGGGTAAGTTGTTGCTCCAGCCTTTCTCTTGGCATTTGGCCACTAAGTCTGCATACCGGGACTTCTTCCTCTCATATGCCTCTTGGATGCCCTGTTCCCATGGCCCGGTCAATTGGACCTGCCTGGACTTCTAGAGCCTGTAACCAGTGGAGATGGTCTCAACAGAGAGGCATTAGACAGGCATCTTGGAAGTCCACGCCACTTGCGGATGTAGCCTTGGCATCCAGTTTTGTGACTGTTGTTTCTGGGATTTCGGACATCTTCAGTGGCCACATCACACGATGATACGACGGTAGCACCAGACTTTGTATTTTCCAGGGAGGTAGCTCCGGTCTATCTGTTTCAAGCCCTCTTTGAGTTGGTCTGTGACTGAAGCTGCCAACAGATTTGTACACATACACAATTAATTTGCTTTAATTGTTAAAATCAACCAGGAAGTACACTCCAGTACAGCTCTGTAACAGCTTTAAAGCAAAAGTGTGTTATTATCAACTTTTAAATACATATACTGTAGTTCTGATCACCAACACACTTCACTGACCCCAGCCCCCCTGTGATGTTCTAATGTATGAACACAGATTTCACCACCTAAACTACTGCTCCTTCAGTTTTATGAGAGAAATATCAGCTCACCTGATTCAATTGACGAGACACAAGAAAAGAACCTCACCTCCACCAAGAGGTTTGTCTGTCGCAGACTGCAGTGCTGCTTCTGGAACAGCTTGGATGCAAAGATTCACCCACCACTGTGTTAATACATTGACATAATATGCAGCATGAACCCTCACACGTTCAGCAAACTCACCAGCAGCTCTGCTCAGAACCATCATGGCACAAAGAAATGCAGACAGAGTCCACATTTTCATGTGATGAGGTGAGGTGATGAAGGATCCTCAGAACGAACTCCTCTTCTTCTGGTCAGTGTCAGACTGTGGCGTCTGTGCTGACAGTGGCCGGCTCTTATATTTTGTTACCTATCATTTCATCTTCAGAAAACAAGGATCTAACACACACACACACACATGTTTGTGTGAGTAATGAGCAATCTATATCCTGAAAGATGTGTGCACTGTCGGGTGTTTTGGTAAACTAGATCTTTACCGACTAATGGGAGCACAGCACCACACAAAGAGATACGCAAGCACCTAGCTGTAGATACAAAACATGTCAGGTAGTCTTTATATACAGATATACATTCATTCATGAAGTGATGGATGTTTCAGTTCTCCTCACTGTTTTGTCCTTCATGTTTACAGAGTTCATACTTCAGGCTTTCAAAGGACATTTTAATGACATACCTTTCCACTGCATGCTGAAACAGTCCTGATCTCCTGGGAGTCTTTTAGGCCAGGTCAATGTATATAGAATCAAAAAACAGTTTACAGTTATTAACAGTTATTGCACAGGTGAGTGAAGATAAGATAAGAGATAAGATAAGATAAAACTTTATTAATCCCGAAGGAAATTCTTGTGCCAGAGGTATTAAGTTACATTAAATGCAGTTAAGTACAGAGTATAAGTGTCACTATAATCCAAAAAGAGTACAGTACACGGTATGAGCACAATATATGATACATGGATACAATATGGAGATGTAAGGTGCTAAGTAAACATAATATAGGAATGACAGTGATGCCTGACATGATTATCTAGTGCTTCTCCCTACAGAAAGGGGAGGAGTTATACAGTCTGATGGCCACTGGCAGGAAGGACCTCCTGTGGCGTTCTGTGCTGCTCCTCGGTAGTCTCAGTCTACCGCTGAATGTGCTCCTGTAGGACAGCAGTGTGTCGTGCAGGGGGTGAGACGTGTTGTTACGAATACTGAGGAGTTTCCTCAGTATCCTCCTCTCCGTCACCTCCACCACAGACTCCAGCTCCACTCCCAGCACCGAGCCAGCCTTCCTAATGAGCTTGTTGAGTCTGTTGGTGTCGGCCGCCTTCATCCTGCTGCCCCAGCACACTACAGCGTAGAAGATGACGCTGGAGACCACCGAGTGGTAAACATCTGCAGCATGGTCTGGCAGACGTTAAAGGACCTGAGTCTCCTCAGTAGATACAGGCGACTCTGTCCCTTCCTGTATATTGCCTCTGCGTTTGTGGACCAGTCCAGTTTGTGGTCAATGTGGACACCCAGGTATTTGTAGCTGTCCACAATGTCCACGTTGGTACCCTTGATGCTGACCGGGTTAGGGAGTGTCTGGTGCTTCCTGAAGTCCACCACCAGCTCTCTTGTCTTTGTGACATTCAGCTGCAGGTGGTTCTGTCCGCACCACTCCACAAAGCTGTCCACCACACTCATATACTCCGCCTCCCGACCTCTGCTGGTACAGCCCACAATGGCAGAGTCATCCGAGAACTTCTGCAGGTGGCAGGACTGTGAGCAGTGTCTGAAGTCCGATGTATAGAGTGTGAACAGGAATGGAGACAGTACCGTGCCCTGGGGTGCCCCCGTGCTGCTCACTATCGTGTCCGAGACGGTGTTCCTCAACCTCACAAATTGTGGTCGACCTGTAAGATAGTTAGTGATCCAGGTGACCAGTGGGGTCTCTACCTGCATGTCCAGGAGCTTCCTATTCAAAAGGGCAGGCTGCACGGTGTTAAACGCACTGGAAAAATCAAAGAACATGATTCTAACAGTGTTACCTGCCTCCTCCAAGTAGGTGTGTGCTCTGTGCAGCAGGTAGATGATGGCGTCCTCCACTCCAATACGGGGCTGGTAAGCAAACTGCAGGGGGTCCAGCGATGGTTCCACAACAGCACGCAGGTGTTTCAGGACCAGCCTCTCCAGAGACTTCATCACATGTGAAGTCAGAGCAACTGGTCTGTAGTCGCTGTGTGTGCTTGGATGTTTGGTCTTGGGCACAGGAACAAGGCATGTTGTCTTCCACAGGGCAGGGACAGTCATCAGGCTCAGACTCAGGGAGAAGATGTGCTGGAAGACCCCACACAGCTGTGTGGCGCAGTCCCTGAGTACTCTGGGGCTGAGTCCGTCCGGTCCTGCAGCTTTTCCCGGTCGTAGGCGACTGAACTCCCTCCTCACATCTTCTGTGGTGATGGTAACTGTGGACACAGAAGAGCAGAGAGAGAGATCTGAAGGGGGAGGGTGGGGGGTTGTTAATGGGAGGTGGGGTAAGGGGGGCAGGGTGATGTTATTGATGGGGAGGTGAAACTGGTTAGTGTGGTTAGGGGGAGGGGGAGGAGGAGGAGGTACATTGTTGTTATCGACAGGTGTTAATGGTGCATCACAGGGAGGGGGAGGGTGGTCAGGGAGTGGACTATCAAACCTGTTGAAAAACAGGTTCAGCTGGTTGGCCTCCTGCAGATCTCCATCCATCAGCTGGTCGGAGATCCTATTGTGGCCGGTGATGGTTCGCATACCACTCCATACCTCCAGCAGTGGTCTGTAAGAAAACTGTACATAGTGCATCAAAAACTAAATAAATAATTTATTGTACACTGTGGTGTGTGAGTATTCCACCTATGAGAAGTGTTTATTATACAGTCAGCAGCAGCAGGAAGGAAAGACCTTCTGTATCTCTCCTCCACACACCGAGGGTAGAGCAGTCTGCCACTGAAGCTGCTCTGCAGGGCTGACAGGGGGTCCTGCAGGGGGTGGGACTCATTGTCCAGCATGGATGTCAGTTTTGTCAGGACCCTCCTGTCACCCACCTCCTGCACTGAGTCCAGAGAGCAGCCCAGGACAGAGCTGGACCTCCTGATGACTCTGTCCAGCTTCTTCCTCTCCCTCTCAGTGATGCTGCTGTTCCAGCAGACCACGCCATACAGGATGACTGATGCCACCACAGAGTCATAGAAGGTCTTCAGGAGTATAAACATCAATGCAGAATCAAGATGATCTTTTGTGCAGCGTAATAGCTCTAAATCCATGAGGACGTTTCCTCCTCTGACCTGAGGAAAATATGATTAAAATATGGAGGTCAACCCACACTGTGACCCCACAAGACATATTTTATGTTTAGCTGGAGCGAAATTTTAAAAAAGGGTTGGTTCTAGATCATGTACGGTCATGATCCCTTGTCTAGTTGGGGTTGTTGTCATGACCCGATGATTCTTTTTGGTTTTGTTCTCCTTGATTTGGGTTTCTGTTAACCCTGTGTTCAGTTATTATTTTTTCCTTTGTAGTTGTCGGGCTGCTGTTTTGTTTCTCTGGGTTTTTGCTTCATTCTTGTGTATCTTGTTGTCCTTGTGTTTGTCTTGCCTTCCTGTAGTTGTGTCTTGTGCTTCCTGTTTTACTTTGATAGTCCTGTCCTCCTTGTGTATTATCTTGTGTTTTCCTTCCTTCCCTTTGTAAGTAAAGGGCAGTAGATTTTCAAAATGCTAGTAGTGACAGCGGCATCAAAAAAAATGAGTTTTATATTTACAAATATGACGTCCCTTTGATACGAGGCGCTGTAAACTAAATGTTTTGATTGAATGTTGTTTCTTAAATGTTTAATGTAGTATAGTATAAAGCATAGTTCACTTAAGGAGCAATATTATCGTTATTATATCAAACGGTCATTCTGCCTGTTGTCATTTTGTTGTAGGAGGAGCAGAGAGAAACAGAAGAAACCTGACAACTGATAACGGAGGAGATGAGGCTGGAGAGAGAGGGAGAGAGAGAGAGAGAGAGAGAGAGAGAGGGAGAGAGAGAGGGAGCGAGGGGCGGAGAGAGAGGGAGGGAGAGGGAGCGAGAGAGGGAGAGGGAGAGAGAGAGAGGGGGGGGGAGGGAGGGAGGGAGAGAGAGAGAGAGAGAGAATGGACAGACTTCAGCTCATTGAGAGGATGGTGGATGTAGTGGCGATTTTACCAGCCTTCAGGTCGGTTGGGTGCAGGGGATGTTGTTTTCCTACGCGCTGTTATTTCCAAAATGAATTGTTTGATGCATCATAATCTTTGGGTGAGGTTCCTGTTTACAAAACAGAAAAAAACGTGTCAGCGGTAAAAACCGTACGACCTCCCAGCTCCCATACCTGTCTGATCTGCTCACCTGAATCACCTGTGTTCATTTAAGCCTTACCCACCAACCCTAACCTGCCATCTAGCAACAAACAAAGGCAATTACACATTAACTTCATGGCTCCTACATGTTCTTCTAACTGTAACATATAATATTCTGTACAGACAGACAGCATCAGGTTCAATTCAAACAGTCCACATGTTCATTTGCTACTCTGAGTCCACCTCTGAGACCACCAGCAGACACAGGAGGATGGACAGGACTCATCATTGGACTGTCAGTAGGAGGAGTTCTTGTCATCTGTTTGGTTTCATTTTGTTTTGTCATAATAAAAACAAAGAGACCAAGCTAGGGGTGGGACCGTTTGGTACACGTGTTTCGGTTCGGGGCGCGTGCTCTGTTCGGTTCTGGACATGCGCATCAAGTAATGCAGGGAGACGTTTTTACCACAGTATGGAGACGAGTGTTGGCAACTTGGCATCTCTCTCGCTACATTTGGTGGCTTTGCAAACTTTTTGTTTGTCAATAGAAACTAGTGCCTAGTGACATTTGGAGACTGACGTCAAATCTTTCTGCAGTCAGGCTACTGTCCTCGACAAGCAGCCACCGTGAGCTCCTCCCCCGCCTCAACACGCTCACAGCCGGTCAGTCTCTGTAGCTTCACGCAGCAGGTTCAGCTGCAGCAGAGCAGAGAGACCCACAGCACTCTGCGTCCAATCGTGGGCAAAGCTGCCGAAGGTCCCGTCAATGCTCACAGAGCGGGATGTAAATAGCATATTTCAATGGCAAAAAAAAACAAAGGCATCAGTAACGTTAGCTTAGCCTAGCGTAGAGTTTAGTCTATCCAACTAGCATGTGATGAGCAACGGTGGACAAAGCAACAAACTCTCTGTCCGACGGTGTGTGTCTGTGTGTATATGTATAATGATGGAAACACTCAACTGATTCTTTAATATGTTGAATGTTGGATAAATAGGCTGTGTATTTTATGCTCATCTGGTATTTCCAGAGTGTTTAAAGTAGAAAAAACCTCAACAATGTGAACCGAACCAAAAACCGTGACCTCAGAACCATGATATGAACCGAACCGTGGATTTAGTGAACTGTTCCAACCCTAGTACTAATGGAACTCCACATTAAATGTCTATTAATGTAGTGACACCATCAGGAGGACATGAAGACGCTGTTAGAACCTGTTCATTGTTGTGCTGACATCACTGCAGCTAGCACCCTAGGGCACAGTACTGTCTCCATTCCTGTTCACATTTTATACATCGGACTTCAGACACTGCTCGCAGTCCTGCCACCTGCAGATGTTCTCGGACGACTCTGCCATTGTGGGCTGTACCAGCAGAGGTCTGGAGGCGGAGTACATGAGTGTGGTGGACAGCTTCGTGGAGTGGTGCGGACAAAACCACCTGCAGCTGAATGTCACAAAGACAAAAGAGCTGGTGGTGGACTTCAGGAAGCACCAGACAATCCCAAACCCGGTCAGCATCAAAGGTACCAACATGGACATTGTGGACAGCTACAAATACCTGGGTGTCCACATTGACCGCAAACTGGACTGGTCCACAAACACTGAGGCAACATACAAGAAGGGACAGAGTCGCCTGTATCTCCTAAGGAGACTCAGGTCCTTTAATGTCTGCCAGACCATGCTGCAGATGTTTTACCACTCGGTGGTCTCCAGCGTCATCTTCTACGCTGTAGTGTGCTGGGGCAGCAGGATGAAGACGGCCGACACCAACAGACTCAACAAGCTCATCAGGAAGGCTGGCTCGGTGCTGGGAGTGGAGCTGGAGTCTGTGGTGGAGGTGACAGAGAGGAGGGTACTGAGGAAACTCCTCAGTATTCGTAACAACACGTCTCACCCCCTGCATGACACACTGCTGTCCTACAGGAGCACATTCAGCGGTAGACTGAGACTATGAGGACTATTTATCTTTAATAAAATGTAACACAACAACCCAGGAAGTTGTTTGTATGTGAGCGAGCAGCGAGTGAGACAGAAAGGTGCAGAGAAATCCATCTGACAGTGACTGACACCTTGACAGACCTGCACTGTTCAGTGATGTCATCCTGACATGTCTGTTTTTATTATAGTAAAGTTCTGATGTGATGGATCCAGATGACCTCTGTGTTCATATAGATGTAGATCTTCATCTGTTGACTGATGGAGATTCTGCCTCACTTTAACCAGACAGCAGCTGATCACAGGTTTCTGTCAGCAGGTGGCGCCATTGGACAGACTGATGTGTTTTCATGTCTCACACTCATCAGTTCATGTTGGTTTTTATTCTTTTTGTTAACATGTGTGAAGCAGTTTGTATCGACAGTAACACAACAGAGGAACAATATGAGGACACAGTGACACAGCACAGTGTGTCTGTGTGACTCCTTCAAGCACAGAGACACAACAGAGATGAAGCTTCAGTGTGTGTGAAGCTGCATGTTTACACTGTGATGTGTGTGAATCTGTTAGAGATATATTCTCTATGGGGATCAATCATTTTAATCTGAATCTTTCACACTTTTAATATCTGTGTTTGTTTCCCTTTGATTAACATGATGTGTTTTCAGTGTACAGTGTTCACACACACACTGTGGGGATCAGAACTTTTTGGATCAGCGTTCAAAAACCAGTTTCAATATTTACGCAGCAGTAAAATCCTTCATATCTGCCTCCAACTGTTTTATGCAAATGAGCAGCGGCCGGCACGTCAAGACGTCTCCTTAAATAAACCTGTCAATACGTCAACAGTAAATTCCTGATTTTATCATAAATACAAGAAAGGGGAAAAATACTAAAGCAGTTTCAGCTGATGTCCACTTCACTTTTTTACTTTTTCAAATATATAAAGTATTTTTTCAAAGATGTGTCATTCACTCATAAGTATTATATTTTCTTTGTGTCTTTGCTTCTTTTTAACGTCCCGGACAGGAGCAGGTGAGTGATCGCAGTTCCACCGACGTCACAGGTTGAGGAAAAAAAAAGGGCAATCGGCTTGGTTGCTTGGTTTAGAATTGAAATGTAAATGTTTCTGATCCATCACCAGAACACTGGGAAACACATTTACTACCCTTTGTGTCATCAGGGACAAAAATGTCCGCTTCTAAAAACTGCTATAAAAACTTAACAGATTCATATTTTTCTGCATAAATATGTGAAACAGCTTCAGGACTGCTCAGAACTACCAAACATCATTGGAGGAGTTTAACGCTTTAAATGCCAGTTAGACTGCATGATGCAAATATTTAATGTAAAAATGCACAAAACAAGTTATTTTACAAGTTGGGAGGCTCAGGCATTATTTTATATCTGTCATGTCAAAGTTTAGCCAAAATATTGAGTTGGAGTTATTAGTGTTTGTATTGCAGCAGTTTTAAATGGTGTTTTCCACTTAGGTCCATTAACTCCTATTATAATACTACATTTTAATATCAGAGCCATAACAACATGGAATCATGCATTTCTTAATGTAAGGGTTTCATTTGTGAGGACATGTCAAAGTTCATGATCATAAATTCAGCTTCACATTCTTCATTTCACTGCTTCTAAGACAAAAACATGTTCTGACCTGAAATCACAGTCAGTGATTCAAATGAAAGTGAAACATCATCAACATTTAAAGCACAAAGTTGAAGCTGCTGTCACTTCCACACACTCTGCTTCTACACACAGCACAGACTCACTGAGGAACCAGGACCCAACCAGAACCCAGCATGTAGAGGCTGAGTGAATGTGGTGCTGAAGGTGTGGAGGTGGATCAGTGTGTCAGAGGAGACTCTGTAGAAGGACAGAGTGCCAGCAGGACAGTCCACATACACTGCTGCTCTGTCAGAGACGGAGGAGGAGGAGATGAATGTTTGTCTGTTATTGTGACCGACATAGTAACCATCATCAGTGCAGAGCAGACTCCAGGACTGATTGTTTCCTCCAAACCAGCAGTCATAACTGTTTCCTTTCCTTCTGATTCTTCTGTAACTCACTGATATATGAACCTCTCCTCTCCACTCGACCTCCCAGTAACAGCGACCAGTCAGAACATTTCTACACAGCAGCTGATAGTAGCAGTCAAATCTGTCTGGATGATCAGGATATGGCTGCTCCTCCTCCTCCACATATGTCACCTTCCTGTTGTTGTCAGACAGTTTGAGGTTTGTGTGCACTGAGTTTGTGTCGACTTCAAGTTGACAGAAATCTGATGGAGAGAAAAAGACACAGCTGCAGTTTATCATCTGACACATCTGATGGCTTCATTCTGTCTTTACTGACTGATGTGTTGTTCATTCATACAAAGTTTATCATCAGACTTTTTGTCACTAATGTTTGAATGAACAAACACACAACACTTTTCTTTCCGTTCCGACATACGGTTTTCACGTAAATCGCAAAAACCAGTGGGCGAACGACATAGACGGTGAATGGGGAGAGAGAGAAAAAAGGCAAAATTACATCATCAAAGATGGCCGCTCCCATTAACAATGAATTGGGCTCATTCAAACCAATGTAACTAGACTGTATTGATCCATACAGAGGCAGACACACACACACATACACAACCATACAGGAACATACACAACTACACCTACACACACATATTTTCAAAATAAAAGCCTCCACATCATTACATACCTTACTAGGCCTGGTAAACTACATACAAGCCACCCAGAAATATGCAGACACACACTATACACACCTGCCAAGACACAGACACACAAACATGGATTTTCAAAATAAAAGACCCTGCACATGGTATGGCTGACATGTAGATTTTCAAAATAAAACACTTAAACATTCAGAATGAATGGAGAAGCTTAGGGACTGTTAAATCTTATATAAAACCAATCAGAAACACTGTAAAAGCATGAAATGTCATCAGTGGCATCTTTCACATATGCCGGTGATCAGGAATGAGATTTGGTGGTATATAATGGGGCGGACCGGCAGCAGAGTGTGGGCGAGCATTGGCCCACTCAAAATTTCTTGTGAAATTTTCTAGGTTATATATACAATAGTTATTTCTATTTTCTTTCCTGTTTAGTTTTTCTGTCCTTATGTTCCTTTCTTTGGTTGGGATTGTTGGTGCATTATCATTTAAGGTTTTTCCTGTAGAACAGACCAAAAGTTCAGTTCATATGTTCACTGGGCCGAAGCCTCTGTCATAAAATCAATAATGTCATAATATGCCACCAGTACTGTTGTCCACAGGATGAAATCACACGTTTAAAAATTATTATTATTTATATATATTTAACATTTCACCACAAGATGGCAGCAAACATGGTCAAACTCTCACCACCCAGTTTTGCCAGTGATCTGTGTTTTTTTTTTTTTATTGCCCATTTCTAAAATGGCAAGTGTGAGTAAGAAAAGGAAGGTTGATAGCGAAGGCCGAAGTTTCAGGACAAGTGGAAATGGAAGAAGAATGTGAGGGCAAGACATCTTGCACATTGAAACCTGTGTTGGAGCCAGACCTGCCCCCTTTACTGCAGCTGAGAGCCCAGTCTCTTCCTTCTCATCAGAAGTCCCTCGTTAATCGCAAAAGGTGAAATCCGTGAAGTAATCGGCTTTATTTTTTACAGTTATTCTAGATGCTTTAAGGCTGTGACCCCCTCACTACACACTTTATACTCCTTTCTCTCCTGTTCAAACACTGTCAGAGTTCAAACCTTCATAGAAAATAAGTCCAGTGTTACAGAAAGAAACCAAAGCAAAAAAGCAAAATAAAAGGAAATATAATAAATGAAGATTAAAAAAATTTTTTTTGTGAAATGCAAGTTGTGGCGGCTGCACTAAAATGAATGATAAGTTAATGTGGTCTGTTCAGAGCTGTCAGTAAAAGCTTGTTTAACTGGTTTCGGCTGTCCCGCCTAACAAACGAAGAGATTGCTTCCAAAAACACTATAAATCCAGAAAAAAGTGTTTTCTTTCCCAAAAAGGGTTTATATGAAAACTTCTAGTTTATGTTTCAAACTTTAATATATCATCATGAGTTTGTAATAACACAAAACTCAAATCTATATTTTGATTTCAAACATTTATTAAACAATCAAATCTTTTTTCAAAAGAAAAAAGGAAAACCAATGACAAAGCTGGAACCTAAAACTCCTGCTGGGGAGTAATAAACTCCAGTAAACACAAAAGAAATCCAACCGCCGAGGCTGCGCTACAACAGCTCTGATGGACTGATAGAACACTGACTCATGCACAATAACATGAGGAAAGACCGAGTCAAACTTACACTTCCTCAGCCCAGGTTTTAACCACTGCTCTCCACCATGCTCCACCCTGCAGGAAGAAACACAGTCAGAATGATTTTCTAACCAACATGAGTCCAAACTGCTGATCAACATGAAGCAGAGTTCCTCAGTTTGTCAGAGACACACAAACAGACTGAAACTCGTCTGTGTCAACTCCAGAAGAGTCTCTCCTGATCTGCTCTGTGTTTATTTATGTCCTCCATTCTGTGAAATATTGCTCTCTGTCAGTGCTTTACTGTAAAATCCTCTTCATGCAGCAACAGTGTAGGTTTGATCTCAGCATTGTGCATTTATCCAAAGCAGCAAACAAGCCACACTGTCTCTGACTGTTTGTTGCTTTCACTCTATATGCAAACACAGGCCTGGTTCACATGTGTCATGGATGGAAGAGTTTCTGACACACTTCAAATAAATACATTCACTCATGTCTGTGTGTAGTTTTTACAGTGATAATATTGTAGTGACTCCCTGCTCTCTGTCTCTGACTGAAGTAACTCCTCCTTCTACCATTGTGTTGTCGTCTCCTCTGAAGCTTCACATATGGATTGTTTCAGGAACATTTGTTTGTGGAAATAATTCAGTGGTTCTTACAGCTGAGGACATTAATAAGTAGGGCATCATTTTGTATTTGATCTGCACTAAGTGTGACTGAAAATCAGTCTGTATGTATTTTGATATGAAGAACGTGTATAAAGAAAAGTGAAGTTAACATGATGGACACTTAATGATGGAGGAAGATGAACATCAGGGATCAGTGATTATTTCTTCTCTGCAGTTTCAGTCCATCCATCAACAGCTGTGGATATATGAGCTAAACTGACAGACTGAGGAGGACTCATGCTCTGTGGTCTCTGTGTACCTGAGAGTGTCCAGACTACAATCTGGACTGTTGAGTAAAGCAGACAGCAGCTTCACTCCTGAGTCTCCTGGATGATTGTAGCTCAGGTCCAGCTCTCTCAGATAGGAGGGGTTGGAGGTCAGAGCCGAGGCCAGAGAAGCACAGCCCTCCTGTGTGATCAGACAGCCTGACAGACTGGAGGTACAAAACAGGTCATGAACTCAAGAAGAAAGAAGAAAAATCCAACAGAACTTCAACATGAACATGAAGCAGAATTTAACTGATGATCAAAAAGCTGTATCCTGACCTGAGAGTCTTCAGTCTGCAGTCTGGAGTCTCCAGTCCACGAGACAGCTGCTTCACTCCTGAATCCTGCAGGTCATTGTTATTCAGGTCCAGCTCTCTCAGACTAGAGGACTGGGAGCTGAGAACTGAGGACAGAGCTTCACAGCTTCTCTCTGAGAGGTTACAGCTGCTCAGTCTGAATGAAAAGAAATGTGTACATTTAACACTACTGATTTTGATATTAATTGTAAAAGGTAGAGCAGTGTAGATAAAACTATTAAGACTGACCTCAGAGTCTGCAGGCTACACCTCTCCAGAAAACCACCTAGGTGCTCCACATCCTGCAGATTGTTCTCACTGAGGTCCAGATATCTCAGCTGGGAGGGGTTAGCCTTCAGAGCTGAGCCCAGAGGTAGACAGCTGGTCTCTGACAAACCACAGCCACACAACCTAATAGGACAATACAAGACATTGATAGAGCCATTGATACCACTGATAATTTAATAATATGGAATAACATTAAAACATACAGATTACTGTTACTGGGATGGAAGAAAATAATTATTCATTGAATTACTGAGCAACATTTGAACATATGAGTAGATCTGATTTGTCATCAGCGCAACAGTGACTGAAGATACACATGTCTGTGGTCCTTTTCTGTTTGTCAGTCCTGACAGATGATTTAAAAACTGGACCTCAGCCTAATAATAACATTAACTGACCTAAGAACCTGCAGTATGCAGTGAGGACTGTCCAGTCCAGCACATAGCTGCTTCAGTCCTGAATCCTGCAGTTTGTTCCAGTTCATATCGAGCTCTGTCAGATGGGAGGGGTCGGACTTCAGAGCTGAGGCCACAACTTCCCAGTGAGTCTCTGAGAGGTTACAGTCAGAAAGTCTGTGATGAGAGAAATATCAGAACATTATGAAAGGGACACTTTAAGTAGTAGCAGTGATCTCATTTGATCTGACTGTTTGACATGTAACAAAAACTCTGATCATTCTCATCACCTCATTTTGACAGTGTATTTCACTTTATTTCTCTGTTGTAGGTTCTTTCAGCTGATATTGCTGACAAAGATAAATTCTTCTCTTTCATTCAGAGACTTTCAAGAGTTATTCTGTGTTGTGTGACATCCTGATTGACCTGTTTGTGTAATGGTATGTGTCTGCATGTTTGCATACCATGATGTTGTGCTGCAGTTTTTGCAGTCTTTGTATTTGTGTTGTTTGCGCAGCACTTTGGCCACATACAGCTGTTTTAACTACAAATGAAGACACATTTATTGTCCATTCATTTAACAGCTTCAAACAGAAACATAAAACACAATGTTTTTTTTAACAGTAGAAGAACATCTGAGACAAAAACACAGCTGATGTGATGTGTCAATGAACACAAGGAGCCCTGTTAGAGAGAAATATACAGTGTGAATGTGTCTAAGAACTAAACCAATAATCTACACTGATTGGTCACATCTGGACTCACCTGAACTTTCTGCAGTTCCTCACAGCTGGAAGCAGTCTCAATTGTCCTTCTGTTGTTGTGTTGTACTTCATCAGGTCTAGCTCATCAAGAACCTCCTCTGACATCTGCAGCATGTAGGCCAGAGCTGAGCAGTGGATCTCAGAGAGTTCCTTCTCTGACCTATTCTCTGACTGCAGGAACTCTTGGATCTCCTGATGGACTGAGAGGTCGTTCATCTCCATCAGACAGTGGAAGATGTTGATGCTTCTGTCAGGAGACACTTTATGAGTGCGTCTCCGTTTCAGGTTGTTCATGGCTCTCTGGATGGCCTCTGAATAGTTTTCTGTCTCACCCAGCAGGTCTTCTAAGAGGCTCTGGTTTGACTGCAGAGAGAGACCATGAAGGAAGCGAACCATCAGGTCCAGGTGGCCAGTTTCACTGTGCAGAGATTTCTTCATGACTCTGTCCAGCATGTCATCCAGAGATAACTCGTCGTCATCGCTGTTGTTATCGCCGTCGTCACCCCTCAGGAAGTCTAGCAGCTCCTCAGTGTCCCCATTGATGAAACAGTGTATGAGGTGGAAAGCAGCCAGGAACTCCTGAATGCTCAGGTGAACAAAGCAGAATGTTGTGTCTTTCTGTTTCCTTCTTCGCTCTTCCTTGAAGATCTCTGTGAACACTCCTGAGTACACTGAGGCTTTACTGAAATCGATGCCACACTCTTTCAGATCCTTCTTATAGAAGATTATGTTGCCCTTTTCCAGCTGCTGAAGAGCCAGTTTTGCTAGTGAAAAAATGCACTGACTGGACTCTGGTCCATATTTCTCTTTGGTCTGATTTACCTGAAACATCAGAAACTCTGCGTACATCTCAGTCAGGGTCTTGGGCAGGTCTCTGGTTTCCAACATGTCCTCCAGAACTGTAGCAGTGATCCAGCAGAAGACTGGGATGTGGCACATGATGTGGAGGCTTCGTGATGTCTTGATGTGGGAGATGATCCTGCTGGCCTGCTCCTCCTCTCTGAACCTCTTCCTGAAGTACTCCTCCTTCTGTGGGTCAGTGAACCCTCTGACCTCTGTCACCACGTCCACACACTTGATCTGTTCGGCTGCTGCCGGCCGTGTGGTTATCCATATGCGAGCGGAGCGCAGCAGTTTTCCATTGATGAGGTTTTTCACCAAGATATCGGTGGTGGTGGACATAGTTACATCAACAGAGTGACAATCGTCAACATGAAGGTCCAGATGAAGGCGGCTCTCATCCAGTCCGTCAAACACAAAGAGAAGCTTGAACTCACTCCTGTCGTAGTTGCGGTTTCCTGATGACTGCAGAGCAGTAAAGATGTAATGAAGGGCCTCCTCTTTGATGTCCACAGCCTCTGGGATACATTCATAAATGAGGTTTGCCAAACTGAACTGTTTTCCCATCAGTGGATTCAGCTGACGGAAGGAGAAGGGGAAAATGAGATGCACATCTTGATTGGCTGTTCCCTCAGCCCAGTCTAGAATAAACTTTTGCACCAGGAAGGTCTTTCCAATTCCTGCGACTCCGTTGGTAAGCACTGTTTTTACAGGTCTTTTTTTTCCAGAAGGATGTTGGAACATGTCTCTGGGTTTGACAGATGTCTCAGTGTCTCTGGGCCTCCAGGCTTTCTGGATCTGTTGGACCTCATGCTGTGTGTTGATGTGTATGTCACGGCCGGCTGTGATGTATAGCTCTGTGTAGATATCAACCAGACACTCTTCATCTACTGCCCAGCCTTCTTGTGCACACAGAAACCTGTCCTGGAAGTGGGATTGGAGTTTCTGTTGGTAATATGTGATGTGGCGTGGCTCCGGTACTGGAACCATCCCATCTGTCAAAGACAGTGAGTAGGTTAGTGTGTGTACACATACAGACATTGAGCATTAACTTTTAGAGGCAGCCCAGTCTGTTCCTACAAAGCAATACAGATCCATCATTGTCCAAAACACGTCTCTGCTGTAGGTGAAACAACATGGCCGACACAAAAGTGCCACACTGTTCCACACCCATCTGAGCCAGAGCTGTGTTCTCATGAGAAAGAGTAAAAGCTACAATCAGAACATCTCATCAGTGTGAATCAGGTTCCTCAGTCTCACTCTTCCTTTCATTACAGCTTAGTGCCCCCTGCAGTGCAAGCATGGAATCAGCAACACAGACCTGAAAGTGGCAAACTGTGTCTTCTACACATGTTTGGAATTATAAAAACAAACCTGAGGTGAAAACCAGCAAAACTTTATCTCTGTGCAGGTTGTACTGCTGCTCGTTTGATGTGTCCAATCAAAATGGAGGATGGTTTGTTATGTCACTGATAGTTATAGGACAAAAATCTACTGTATGAAAAAATAGCCCATGTGGGACAGGAAGTTTTCTGTCCACGTAGAGATCTCATAAGTACGACGGTGTATTAGGGCCATTGTAAGAAAAAGAAATACTGACCCGGAAGAGGCGGGGGGCTAATATTCTAAGATAAAAGTAGCAAAGTTGCTAGGAAAATCTCAGAAATGTATGGGAAAACCTCAGATATTCTCTGACATTAGGCTATAAAGTCGCAAATCTGGATAGACGTTGCTTGCTGTCATGGTCGCCGTGGAAAAGCTCATCAAGTTTTACTGTGGCAATGCTGTGAGAAAGATAACACCGTTGATAACCTTTCCTGCTTCAACCTCCCAACTGTAGTCAGGAGGCACAGAGGACGAGCTACGTTGCTCGTGGTTAAGCTGCACCATCACACACAGCTGGAGTAAAGGGAGACCAGGGCACTTTCCTGTCCTTGCAGGGCGGCAGCTTTATTCTCTTATTCTTTACGCTGTACATATACTTCTTGTTAATAACTCACCCCTCTCTCAAGCTAAGAACTCTCATCTTCTCTCCCACTCCTACACACATACACTCTCCTGTATCCTGCACACTCACATACACACACCGCCACAGGTACACACATGTAAGGAGGTAATAACTTCTTCATTTACTTTTGATCCCATTATTTTCCCTGTATTATGTTGATTGTATGGTTTTTCCATGGGACAGTGGGGTTTTGGCGCCCTCTAGAGGGCCCTTGCAGAGTTGGCAAGGGATACTCCACCCTTGTCACCAGTCTTACATGTGCTGTTCGTGTGGTAGGTCCGAGTCTAATAAGCTCTGCAGAAATTAGCAACTTACTTTGTTGTTTTGCCGTCATAAGTCCACATTCCTATTGTTATATGTTGTTGGAATGATAACCATAAGTTTCCTTTTAATGTTGGTTGCTAAGCGTTGTAAATTAAGCAGTCCGTTTGACAAGCTGCTAGCTGCTAGCTTAAATGCAGTAGCAGTGCTGTCTCGTAGTACAGCGCTATATGCTAATTTTGGGTTTATTTTTCAGTGTGTCACTGTGGAGCTTGTTAGAACTCTGGATACAAGATTTCTGTGTCCAGCCTGACCCTAATAAACGGCCTGTCGAGCCAAGAAAGAAGTTGGTTTTTGATTACACAACGCAGAAGAAAGTATACACCCACTACACACACACGTAGGCTACTCACTGCCATCCTCTTAAGAAGGCATATACCACTCTCATAACACCCTGAACTGAACTAAAGCCCTGAAACAGTTTACATGTACACATAAACCGTATGCATGCATGCAATGAAGATGACGTCTTGGAAACGCAACACGATTCATGACCAAGAAAAACGGATATAAATTTCTGAGTTTTTTTCCTCACAAATTTGCTACTTTAATCTCAGAATATTAGCGCCCCCCCTTTCCAGGTCAGTATTTCTTTTTCTTAAAATGGCCCTAATATGCTGTCGTACATAACAGAGAATGCAGCTTCTCACCTTCAGCATGAGGAGAAGACAAAGTCTGAGTTGAAGGTCCAGGGTTAGTGTTCCTGATGTCATCCAATGTCTGCTGCAGGTCCTTCCTGGGGATCTCCCCTAAAATGTTCCAGGTGACCTGCACTGCATTAGGAATTCCATATGTCTGCTCCATCACAGTCACTGTTTCCAGCCTGTGTTCCTTTTGCAGGTGGCATGTTTTGATGGGTGCGTGGCCCTCTAGGCAGCCGGGCTGCTGCAGAAACCAGTTGAAGGTTTTGAACTCTTCATCTGTCAGATCTTGCAGAATGTTCAGAAGGTCCTTTGACGTCATCACAGCTTCCTGGAAAAGCCAGAGGACATCAGCAGCAGCAGTATGTATGAGATGAAGTGACACCATGTCAGATTAGCTTGCAGTGGGAAAACATTCAACAAGAGGCTGTCATTGCACAAAGAGATCTTCAACATGTCAACACAGTGACAGTGGCATAGATGAAGATGTTGACAGGGGTGGACAGCATCAGAGAGACAGCTCAGGTTGTTCTGGGGGACAAAGTCAGAGAGGCCAGAGTGAGAGGGTTTGGGAGAAGAATGTTGAGAATGGAGCTGCCAGACAAGAGGAAGACCATGGAGGAGATACTGTGTATGGATGTGCTAAGAGAGGACAGGAAGTTAGTTGGGGTGAGAGAAGAGTTTGCTGAGGATAGATGTATGTGTAAACAGAGGATTTGCTGTGGCGACCCCTCATGACAACAGTGACGGCGCCCCCTGCAGCTACAGACTCCACTGCTGCTGAGAAGGTGCCATGTACAGAAGCTGTGTGGGGAGGGGGCACGGGGACAGTCCAGGCTAAAGATCAATGATGTGATCACACTGATGATTGATCAGATATCGACAGACTCACCTGCTGAATCAGTCCTGACTTCCAGAAGTTTCCACCTTCATGCTGCAGTCTGTAATAAACCATAACTAAACATCTAAACCATAACACAGGGAACTTGATCCAAAACTGTGATCATCAGCAGCTCAGTGAACACAAACACACAAAACAACACTGAAGATGAGAACACAATTATAAATAAATCATTTCAAACATAAAAACACAACCTCCTCTCTGTCCTCACACTGACTCATAGTCCTCTTACCTCTGAGCTTTGGTCCGGCTCTCATGGTCCCCACACTTAGGTCTTTTAGAGGGAGGGACTCCCTCCTCTCTGTCCTCACACTGACTCATAGCAGAGCTCACACCTTCACACAAACACAGCAACATGACACAGAAACACACAGTCAGCATGTTGTTATTCATGCTTCATGTAGATGCTAACAGGCTAATCATGCTGTTAGTTTAGTATCAGAGCCTCAGACCAGGTTTTGCTCTCAGGCTTTTATTTTGGTGAGTCTGTAAACACACCAACATCTCTGATGCTGTTATTATTGAGGTCACATGCTGTAAGTGGAACAGTGCTCACACACATTCAGTGTTTGCTTCAGAGTTCTGTCACTTCTCTCCATGTGTGAACATGTGAATAAATGAACATGTGTTCATGTGTGTTTCTGTCACAGTGTGAACAGACTGAGTGAAGCACTGAGACCTTCCTCTGTAACAGTCTGTGGACTGTTTTCTATAGAAAGGACAAACACATGAGCAGCTACTGTCTGAGCTCTGAGGACTGACACACTTCTCCTCATGGCAAATATTAGATTCACATATTTATGAACCCTTGAAGAGAAAATGTTTCTTCTGATGAGTTTCAATCATCAATATGGATTCATGAAAAATAAAACATGACAAATTGATGCATTTAAATGTTTTAGTTTTAGTAATAAGAATCATCTGAACTCAATTAAACCAGATGCACCTGAACGCACCATGAACAGTAAACCAACCAAACTTACGTAACGTGGCGCGCGGCTGTTGCACCACAGGTGTGTTAAACCGGAAACAGACTGATCTGATAAAGTCAGAATAAAGCGACCTTTTCTCCGCTTGAAGCTTTGAACGAGTCGATCTGAGTTTCAGAGCAAATGAAGCTGCTGAACTTTACAGAGAGAACGATCAACAGAGACGCTTGTTGTTGGTTCCGCGTTTCAGGGACTTACTACAATAAAGATCCATCAGTTACAGGCAGTAAAGATCAATGAGGTGATCACACTGATGATTGATCAGATATCGACAGACTCACCTGCTGAATCAGTCCTGACTTCCAGAAGTTTCCACCTTCATGTGTGGAGCTGCTGGTTCTGCTGTCTGTCTGACAGGAGCTCAAAAACCAAAGTCCACAGAAGCCACGCCTTTAAACCAGGACATGTGATTTAAAACATTAAAACATTTTAAGCCACGCCTTTGAAATCACATCTGGTTGAAGTTTATCAGCTTTAATTTTAACACCCAGGAACTTGGTGCTCACCAAACAGGAAGTATGAGACACTGAAAACACTAAGATGAACATTACCTACAGCTCACAATGACACCATAACAGAACACAGGTTAACCCAGAGACCGAACCTAAGAGGACATAAAAACAATAAGACTGGAACAGAATCCAAGTCCTGACACTAATACACCGTCGTACAAACCAACATGACTTTTTCTATGTTCATTAAAAGTGTTTTATGTAAACTATATTTAATCATTATCAATTATATGAACATACATTTTTATGTGTAGTCTGTTCCTCAGTTTATATTGAGTCATAAAACTTAGCTTCAAATATGCTCTGAATATCCATTTTACATTTACATTAGTCGTCCTTAACAAACGTATTCACAATGTTCACACAGTAACACACTTAAATAGTCAAAGATTCTTCATTTAACAGCAGTGTAGATAATACATATATATAAAACTTACAGAACGTCAGTTTCTCACACCAGTTGCTCTGTGGTCTGTGTCTCTGTACAACAAACCACTTCCTGTTGCATGTTCCTCATTTCAGTCCTGACACATCCTGAGCAGTGAAACCAGCCTGAACGTGCAGCATGAAGTGAACAACAGTCAGATCAGTCTGATGGATCATGTGTCACATTCAGACACATCACAGTGTAAACATGCAGCTTCACACACTGAAGCTTCATCTCTGTTGTTTCTCTGTGCTTGAAGGAGTCACACAGACACACTGTGCTGTCGCTGTGTCCTCACACTCCTTCCTCTGTTGTGTTACTGTTGCATGTTACAGTTTTTTTCTGAATGCTTAAACACTAACAATGATTCTTATAGCACAATTTCTAAAACTATTAATAGTTATAGCAAAATCACTCACTGAGTTTACAAATCTAAAAGCAGAAACACTGCTTTACACTCAGTTTGCACTTTTGTAACACACAATTTGCAATTGTATAAATATAATCCACTTCACAGCATCTTTTTGAGGAACTGTAAACACAACTCACTGCTTTACACACAACTTCCAAATAATTAACACACTCCTAGTAAAACTACACACGTTTATGGCTGGTATTTACACTATTTTGCACCTGTCTGGCTACACTGTCACATGTGAGAACTGTTTTACATCATTAGTTCACTTTGCAATCAGCATGAGCTCTGTGAATAAGACACAGGTAAGCTTCAGTGTGGAGAACAATGGAGGGAGAAGAAGACTGAGAAGAGTGAGAATTAGAGGAGGAACATGAGGAAGAGGAGGACGAAGACTAGGAGGTGAATTTAGAGGAAGAGGACGAGGAGGTGAAGAGGAAGGATGAAGGGGAAGAAGAAATAGAATTACTGATGTCACCAGAGCTACAATAGTGGATCATGTGATCAACCATGGAATGACCCTGAGGGAAGCTGCCAACGGGTTCAGCCTGAGCCGCTACACTGTAGCAAGCATCATAAGGACATATTGATGAGAATGGGTTAGTACAGTTCCCTCACACTAAGTTTTGTAGGTGTACCATACTCTAATGAGAAAAACAACAATACTGTACATGTAAAACTGAAACTGTTACTCCACAGAATTACTAGACATCCAGCATCTGGAAGGAGGCATGCGAGGATATGGACCAGGCATCATGTCAGGCCTGGATACGGCACTCCAGGAGACATGTTCCCCGGTGCCTTGGACTAGAAGACAATGCATGTGATGTTGATGAAATTCTGTGGCCGGACCCAGAGAGACAATGAGACTGATTTTCTCTCTCTTTCAGTGAAATTGTATGTTTTCTAGTGTTTGTTTTGATGTGTGTGAATAAACATTCATACTTGAAATTTGAATCCCTGTGTTTATAGAACTATTTATGACAAAGGTTTGACCTCAAATGGACAGACCTTGTGCACAGAGAAAGCAAAAGCCAGATGTTTTCAGTTAATACCATCAGTGTGTAGTTGGCACATTGTGTGCTTAGTAATATGATGCTTTGTGTTGTTTCTTTACAAAGGTTTGAAGAGTTAAGCAAGATGTATTAGCTTTTGCAAGTGGCCTACATTGTTTTGCTGATTTGGTGTAAGGTTGTTTTATTTGTGTGTAGAGTTTTGCACAAATAGCCAATAGTTACAGAAATGTGCTTAAGCAATCAGAAAAAAACTGTAAAACATACAATCTGTGGTCTGTTATAAAGGTGTTGATCAGCTGTCCAAGATGGCGCCAGTGTGTGTAGCCGGCTGTCGGTCTCTCTGAGCTTTGATTGTTTTTATGCTGTTTTTATCTTTTGTCACTCTAAATGTTGACTCACTGTACGTCTATGATCGACAAACGCTTCTAAATCTGCGATCATTTGTTGAAAACTTTGCTGAATTTCATCAGGATGGACAGAAAACCTGCCCTCCATTACTCTCTGGCATACCAGCTTACCTGTGCCGCACGCCGGCTCCACCTGTAGGTAGGAGACGTGGACGCCGTGGAAAACGCAGCGGAAGGATGGTGAAGCTTAAGGCCAGCTGTCAGGGTGGCCCTCGTGAATGCTAGATCGCTAGCCAACAAGACTTTCATTTTAAAGGATTTCTTTACTACAAATGAGCTGGACTTCCTCTGCATCACGGAGACCTGGATGTCTGTCGGTGAGTCGAGCGCTCTCTGCGAACTTTTACCGACCGACTGCACGTTCTTCAACTCCCCTCGGACAACTGGCCGCGGGGGCGGCATAGCGACTGTATACAAAGATAAATATATCTGTAAACAACTCACTCCGACATCGTCTTACTCCAGCTTTGAAGTCGATGTGTTCGAGCTGGGCCCGTCTCTCCCAGTGCTATGCGCTGTTATTTACAGACCACCAAAATACAGCAAAGACTTCTTGGGAGACTTCTCTGATTTCTTGGCTGAAATTATGCCAAATTACGACCGTGTTTTAATTCTTGGTGATTTTAATATTCATGTCTGCTGTCCGGACAAACCACTGGCCAAAGACTTTTTAAATATCATTGACTCTTTTAATCTTGTACAGTGTGTCGTTGGTCCTACTCAAGAGCATGGACACACTCTGGACTTAGTGCTGATTCATGGTTTTTCTGTTGCAAACTTAGAGGTGTACGATGCATCGTTTTCAGATCATATGCCTGTGGTCTTTGACTTTCTGCTCCCGTGTCCTGTGGTCAAAAAGCCGTGCGCTCCTGCGCAGCGCCACCGGGTCGTTACATCCTCCACTGCTTCTCAATTCTCTGCTTCTTTCAGTCAAACCTCCGCTGCCGATCCTTGTGCCGCAGACGTAGAGGCACTCTCTTCTTGTTTTAATTCTAAATGCCTGTCTATTTTAGACTCTGTGGCTCCGGTGAAAACTAGGCATGCAAAACCTAGTCCTGAGCCCTGGCTGAATGACGTCACACGCGCAGCCAGGCGTGAATGTAGAAAAGCGGAGAGAAAGTGGACAAAGGACAGGCTACAGGTGTCTTTTCAAATTTTAAAAGACAGCTGGCGCAACTATCAGAAAACTGTAAAAACGTTTAACTTTGACTTTTAACTGGGGCTAAGAAACGAGAGCACATTACTCCGATTTTAAAGTCATTGCACTGGCTCCCTCATTTTCGCATTGATTTTAAAATTCTCTTATTTGTTTTTAAATCCCTTCATGGTCTCGCCCCTCAGTACATGTCAGACATGCTCCAGCCCCACTGCCCTGCTCGCTCTCTAAGGTCAGCTGACCAGTCTCTCCTGGTCGTCCCAAAAACACAGAGAAAACGCAGGGGGGACCGTTCCTTCTCTGTCGCAGGTCCGAAACTGTGGAACAAACTGCCTTTGCACCTTAGACAGATGGATTCTTTTATGGTTTTTAAGTCATCACTTAAAACATATCTTTTTACTCTGGCTTTTAACTCTGTTTGAGTTGTTGACTTTTACTTGTTTTATTGTTCTTACCCCTGACTGGTGCTTTTATTGTATGGTTTTATATTCCTATGTTTTATCAACTTATATTTATTTTATTTCATTTTATTCTAGTCAATTAGTCAATTATTCTATGCTTGGTAGGCTGTGTACAGCACTTTGGCTGACCCTGTTGTCTTTTAAAAGGTGCTCTATAAATAAAGATGGATTGGATTGGAATGTAAAAACTTTACAATTCCTGGATTTTATAGACTCAATGTTTTGACACACAAACACTCATTTCACTAAATTATTTTGCACATGTCAAAGTTGTAAATGCTGTTGCTGTTTTTTTTCCGCATAAAAAGAGAGATCAGCCAATCAGAGACAGTGTGTGTGTGTCCTGTGTCTCTATTTCTACAGTTTGTGCGTCAGTTTGTGCATCAGTGTGTGTGTGTTGCTGATCAGAGTTCAGCTGTACAGAGCCAGTGTGTTGTTGTTGTGTGTGTGTGTGTGTGATGAAGAACAGTGTAAGTTATATGTGTCAAACTCAAGGCCTGTGTGTGTCTGTGTCTGTGCGTATTGGGGCGAACTCCACTGTGGTGATCCAGAGACCAGAGAAGTGTAAACCCAGGGACTGTAGAGACGGTGGAGCTCTCTGTGACGTTACATTGATGTTAGACTGACCTTAAAGGAAACGCTGGGAGGAAGCTGTTGTCTACTTAAAGTTCCAGTAGATGGTTTTATTTGGTAGAATGGTAAAATTCTGTAGGTGTTTAACAACCTGTTAAAATCCACCAGAATGCAGGAAATGGCCTCTGGTAAATTAAAACATGTCTGGGGGAGGACCTCCAGACCCCCACGCCTCCCATAATAATAATAATCAGCGGGTCCTCTGCTCCTTCTTTGTCCTTCTGTCTGATTGAAGCTCAGCCGGCTGCTTCGGTTCATATGAACTGTGAGGAAGGAGTTCACCTGAAAGCTCTGTGTAACTGTCAGCTCACTTCAAACCTTCAAACCCAATGATCTGAACGGTGCTGTCCTCACACCACGTAACTATATGAAGCTAGACAGAGGACAAACTGAACAAAGGTAAGATAAGGCTTGCTTTTCTGAGTTTTACTGAAGATCTTTGATGAACTTTCTTTGATGTGATTTTTTTGTAACTGAAAAATACAGAAAAGAAAAAGAAATGACTAGCAATACAAAATGCTACACTTAATTAGCCTAGCTTACACGCACATGTATCACTTTGCATTCAAACAGTTGAAATACTTTTAGCTCATGTACAAGTGCTTCGTGAACACATTGCTACTCACAAAGACGGATGTTTCCCAAGGCACAGGCGCTTTTAGCCACATTCAATGTTTGCAGGAGCCGTTTTCTCCCTTATTTTACTGACTGGTTGCTTACAACATTGCCGAGAAAGTGCAACAAAGATATGTGCCAGGTAAGAGCGCTCACTCGTTCATGTTGCCAAACACACAAAATCAACAAAGAGGGTTTGTACTACAGATGTCTCACTCTGATCAAATTTCAAACCATAAAAATATTGTAAATATATACAATACATATGTGAGGGATCTAATGACTTATGTGTTGTTGTTAAGTTTGAGGTTGTTGTGCAGTTTACAAGCACCCCCTATGTCTACTTATTTATTTCTTCTAGTGAGTGTGTTTTGTTTTCATTTAGAATATTTGTTATTAGTGTGGCAGTGCTTTAAATTCCTAGATCAGTGTCCTGTTTGGAACGTTGGCTCTGAGTTTATCGGCCCCCCGGCAGCTGATGGATCGCTGGTGTGAGGAGCTCCCACAATTCTGTGTATTATTGACTGAGAAGGTAGAATAAAACCTTTGTTTCCTATAAGAGGACAGCTCAGTGGTCATTCTTGATCTAAAACTGCAACATATTTTGGCGAGCCAGCCAGGAGAGAAGTTTTTTCATAAGTAGCGGACTTTTGTCAGTGCCGGCGGCCAACGGTAGCCGTTGTCAGCCGTGGAAGAGAGACTTCTCTCCAACAACGAACCTAGACAAAACGAAAAAAAAAAACGGATTGTACTAACAATGGAGCTAGAAGCCTTAAGAGACCAAGTTACCACTACACTCTGTCAGTTAAAGTGGGAAGAACTTGTGAAGGTCTGTAATTTTCTGATTACTGTACTACTGTGTTCAACACATGTGCACCTAAAACTGGACCACAGTGTTCCAGCTGCATGGCCCTATTTCAGGTGGTGAAAAAGGTGCAAATTTAGTAACTCTCACATAAAGAAGCTCAGAGATTTTTCATGTTTTACTCCACAAGACAAAATACATTATTTAATTATGATTTAAGGTTCTTATAAGTCTAACAAATGGTTTTGGGTGCTAACAGGTCACTAAATGAGACTACAGAGGCTAACAGGAACATTACCCATTATTGTACCAAAAGGATCAGCTGCACTGTGGTTAACAGTAGAGGCCCTGTTAACACTGGTTTTATTGTTGTTCTCCTCAAAACTGATTCTTATTACTCTATTGCAGCAACAAGAGGTAAAAATACTTTATTAATCCCATCAGTCAGCCATATAGTCATGCAGAAAAAAATAGACAGCTGCCTACAAAACTGGAGAAGGACCAAATCATCATCCGCAAGCTCTACTTCAGACTTTATCCTGGGGAAGCCACTCCATGCCTGTAGGGACTCCCCAAGATACACAAGGAAGGAGTCAGCAAAAACATTTTGGAAAAAGCTGTAACACACAGCACACAATAATTAGACAGGCTGCATGAACCCCTGATGAACATCTACTGCCCGCTGCACACATACACAGTCTGTGTAACAAAACACTGACACATCCATCCATATAAGGCTTTTAAATATATCAGAAGTTACTGTCTGCAAAAACAAGAAGTCCCACACAGTGGTAACACAACAGGAAAATTCATCTTCTATAAAACACATCATGACCACTAAGGCTCTGACACACTGAAGCAGACTGTTGTTAGAAGGTAAGCTGATGATGTCATTGTTTCTATATGAAGGAATACTTCCTTTCCGCTTGTGTAATTAGATAATCCACCAAGCACAGGCCTTATTCATACATGTAGACCAGGATCTGTTGGTTCCAGTGTCTGCATGCATAACATGAATGTTTACTGCTGCCTGAAGAGAAAACAGCTCACCGAGATTTCTCACTTTATCTGATGGTGAATGATTTCTTCTGCACACAGTAAACATATCATTATGACTGAGATGGAGCCGTCTCATTAAAAAAAATGCATAAACCACTTCATATCATTGGGGTCCAACCAACAAGTCCCCCCAGCTGACTGGTGACAGTTATAATATTTCACCATGTTTCAAGCATGACAGCATGCTTAGGTCAGCCATCATCCATCCTGACTATCAGACTCACAGTCACAGCTTCCTCCAGCTGCTCCTGAGGGATCACTAGCTCCTCTCAGGCCAGCCAGAAGACCCTCCAGTGTGTCCTGGGTCAGCTTTATGTTCTCCACCAGCACGGCTGTGCCTGGTGCACCTCTCAATGGAGGCACCCGGGGGTGTGTCCTACACACTACACATATCTTCTAAATGTGGCCACACACCAGCTAAAAGCTCACTCAGCCTGTTGCTGTCAGCTCTGCTGTGGTTGGTGGATGACCCTGCACGTGCACAGGTATGCATTTCCACAGGCACATTTAGTGCACTTCATGGGTCTGCTAATACAAGTGGATGTTAGTCTGAGTCTGAGTGTGTGTGTGTGTGTGTGTGTATTATTTGTACCATTTTTAGCTGCTCATGGAGAACATTTTATAGTGTGTGAACAAGTGTGGATTTATGCAGCACAATGTCATATGTGAATTTCTCTGCACTCCACTGAACATCCTTAATCATCTTTATACAATGATGTTTTTCATAGTACGAGCACTTGTGGTTTTCATGCTGTATCTCTGTACAAATAAAACACACGTTTTAAATGATAATGTGTCTTTATAGTGGGAAGGTGAACATGTTTTTACATCAGTTCTACAGGACCACTGTGTGCTTTTGTTTTCTTTTTTATAAATTGTTTGCTGCTGGTTTCATTGTGGTTGAAGGAAGGAAGGATGTCTTAAAACCCACTGAAGGTGCTGCTGGAAAACTTGAGTATTTTAAAAGTTAAAAGCAAAGCAGAGAGACAATACTTTATTTACAAACTACTGTCAAAAGGAAACAGTTATATATGAGCTCTGAAGGAACAGTGTGGCTCTAACTGCAGGACAACATTGAAATTCATCTGAGCTGAAGAAATCACAAACACACCATCAGACAGTCTGTCAGTGTGTCCACTCACAAACAGTCCAGCCCGCTACATGTCCTCTAATAAATAAATAAGGGAAGCAGAGTTCACAGAGGGAGGAGTCTCTTATTTTGAAAGGAACACCATGGCAACCGCCCCATCAACAGTCCATCAAATGATTCAAAGAGCTGTAACACAACAATCTGGTCTATGCCTAGCTAGTTAGCATGCTAACTTCAGTCCACGCAGAAGTCTGAGGCCTGGACATCATAGCTGGTATATTTGACCTATTGTGGTCTGAACCATTCATATTTAATCTGATCTTTGGGACACTGTAAGCATGAAATCACTTTACAGCTGTCAGTAAATCTGATCTACATATAGATATCTGTTTAAAGAAGGAAACCAGTGCAGAGCTGCTCAGACTGGGACTGTGATCAGACCTCAGCAGTCTGTACAGCATGATGACATACTGTGGGAATAACATGAAGCAGAAAGGTCACCAAAGTCCACATCTGTCTGCTAGTAGACCAAGCACAGCAGGAGCTAAAAGCTAAGAAAGGAGCACACAAATGTCCATGTGCAGCATAAATATATGTAAACATTTGGTGAATTGCTGCATATTTAGGGATGCAAGTAGCTGAGTAGTGGTGTAATGTTATAAAGCTTTGTGTAACAATCAGCTTAGGCTCTCAGCAATTTAAATGTGACTGTACACAGTTAACTCAGATGAGATCAAACTGAGGGAATTGTCTTTAAGAGCCCCACAGCAGCAACTTAGAAACACAACAGGATACATAACCAGTGTAACCTGCACAGGTGGAAGGGGTGTGTCCTCCTGACTATCAGCTATACAAACTCAGATGACCCATACAGAAACACAGCAAAAGCAACAAATCCACATGTAACAGGAACACTCTTTACAAATACCAACAATACACTGTAAAAAAACACCAAAAATATATTTATGTCTCTGAAGCAGCTAGAAGCAGCTAATCACTTGTTTCCAGTGACACAAGTGTTACACCAGGTTTTCCCCAGAAAGTTTCCCAGTTCTATTATATATATCTTATCTATCTACTATCTATAAAGACAGCTGCTAAATGACGCTCTTCATCTGACTGTGAGCCTGCTGACCCTGTTTCTCTTTTTGACAAACATACAGCTGCAGCTGTAGTCAGCTCTGTGTGTGTGAGCCCCCTCCCTGTCTTTACTTCCCAGGTGAGGGAGAGTGAGCGAGCGACACTGACTGACAGTGAGAGAGGCTGGGAGTGGTCTGCTGTATAAAAGTTGAAGTGTCTTCCTCATTCCTTCATTTGACTTCTCTCTCCTCATCCTCACACCTGACACTCTACCTGCACAGGTAAGCTTGTCTTCGACTCCTCTAACTTAGATTCAGACTTACTCAGTCTGACTGTGTGTTGCTGACTGCAATGTGTGTGTGTGCATGTTATTGATCAGGATGTCAGCGCAGAGTTACATCGACGTACTGATGAGGCCTGACCACTACGGGTTCTACCCCATGGCAGAGGGCGCCATCTGGGAGTTTAGATCATGTATGCCATTGGGCTCCACCCCTGGTCTGAGTGACATCAAGGTACACATACACACACACACACACACAGTGTTTATGATAAGAGTGTAAAAAGTGTGTGATGGGGTTGTGGAGGGTTATAAACTGTACCGTCAGCATGCTGTCGTGTTTGTTTACACATTGTATGTGTGACTCTTCACTAACACTGATGACCCACTTTGGTTTGTTGTCACATTTGTGACTTTATTGTGAGCAGAGATGAAGAAAAACTGAATTATATTCGAGGAGAAAACATTTTTCAGTAACTAATTGATGAATAAATAACAAACTTATTTCCTTTGCTCAGTTAAAGTCTACACACAAAACAACAAGTGGCCCTCAGGTTGAGGTGTGGCCCCGGAGAGAGAGCAGCTTGAGGAGCCACACCTGAGCCTGAGGGCCAGATGCCCAGGGGGGCAGGATGGGGGCGTTGCGGTTTATCAGGTTATGCATGTTCTTCAGACGCTTGGTGGATTCTAGTTTGGCAAGTTAAGATTTATTTTAAGAATGTTTATAGGTTTGTTGTCATGAATACAGTTGTAACTGTGCTGGACTGTACTGCTGGACTGATGTAAGGTCAGACTCTGCATGGAGATGAAGCTGCCGCACTGCACTCAGTGTTTTTATGATGTGCCTCAGTCATGATGCCGGTGCGCTGGCTGAGTTAGTTAGCTACTGTCTGCTAACACAAGTCCATCCATTATTCTTATGATTGACATTCATCATAGCTCATCGAATATTTCAAAGATGTGTGTACTGAATATTAAATGTAACTACACATCATCAGTTTTCTTTGATTATTTTAATCTCTGACTCCCTGATCAGGAGTCTTTCTGATGTGTAAGATGACCAGGCTGTGTGTACAGTAGCTGCTCCCTGTTGAGATGACACACTTTGAATAAAGTCTGAAACATGCTGAATCAGCTCTTTGTCTTTTTCAGCCAGATGAGATTAGGAAGCTGGTTTCAGACACTCCCACAGTTGTGTGCATCGCTGGACAGAAGTGCCTAGTGCTCAGAGACGAGCTGCACTGTGCGCCCATCTACTTGATGGACTTGAAGACCATGCCAGATGCTGAGGGCAACAAATACAGCATCTGTGTGGGCAAGTGCAAGACAGGTAAGACTGAGGGGGGAGATGGAGGGAGAAAGGGATGTTTTTGAAGAAAATGTTGTCCTTACTCTCTCTCTCTCTCTCTCTCACTCTCTCTCTCCACAGCTGTCGTCATTGGTAAGGGCAAAAAAGGGGTCACAGGTGGACAGGTGTCCAACATGGTGGGTATACTTAGGTCCGCCCTGTGCGAAATAGGCCTATAAGACAAGATGGCTGCCATCCCTCGTCTACCTACCAAACAAATGCTCACCAACACCGTCTGTGTTCTGTACTGAGCTGAGAACATGGACTCTGTCCCCCTCACACCACCATAACGTGTGTTTATGTGTGTGTGTATGCATCATGTTTATTGAGTGCACACACAGGGAGCCAGTGTTAGATTTCCAAGTCTGTGGAACTCAATAAACACAATAAAAACAAACATGTTTATCCTGAAGTGTGTGTGTGTGATTGCTCTGTCTAAACATTGTGGGCTCTCTTCACTGTCAGGTTTATTACATTTGACCTTGCGGCCCTCCTGGCTTAGATTCCTCCAGCTTAAGACTTCACACAGACAAACATCACACACAACATTAACTCAAATGAGGCCAAAACTGACACACAACAAAGAGCACATTCTGGTACACTGTGATCAACATAAACAGAGGCTAGAATGTGTTCATTTTGTTATCTACAATAACAATTCACAGTAAACCATCTGAGTGGTAGGGGCCAGCTATGATGGACCAATGTAGTCCCTCTCATTAGGAGGTAGAACCTCTCCTGATAGAAGAGATCCTCACACCTGTCATAGAAGAGAATAACCTACAGGGATCAGTGGACAGCCTATAGGGTCAGAAGGCATTATCCAGGGTTTCCACAGCTGGAATAGACTGAGTAGACCGCCCCCTTAAGGAGACCCAGGCAGAAAACAAGTCCAGCAAATATCTTCACAAGACATCTGTATCATAGTGGTTCTCATCAGCCACTGTCCAGCTACTCCAACACTCTGGGAGCATAAAAAGTCTGTCCAGTAAGAAATGTCACTATTAATCCATCTGGGGAGCACATAATGGAGGTTCCAGTTTTGATCAACAAGTCTCTGCCCATCAAATTCACTGGTGATGAGCTGGAGCGAATGAAACAATGTCTGTGGTGCTGCTAACACAGTTTCACAAGTTCTGTGAATGGCAGATGTTAAGGTTTCCCAAAAGAAGCCAACTGATGGAATGATGTGAGATGCCGGTGTGATCTTTGACAGCCATGTCCCTGGGGAGGATACCAGGGAGCCCCTTGAGGTCACTGACGGGGCTGCTTGTAGGGACAGTCTCTTTCCCAGTGGCCAGGTTTTCCACAATAGAAGCAGTCACCTAAAGTTCTCTCCTGTCTGTCTGTCTGTTACTCGCCCCCTCCCATCAGGGACAGTCATGATGGGGTACATCCCAGGAAGTGGGGTCTGAGGCAAGCAGAAGCTACAGCAGAGGCGGGTGAATAGGGAGGCGGTATCTCCGCCCCCTGAGTTCCCTCGCTCTCTACTTCCTGTTTAATGTCAGTGGTACTACCAGACACCTTACAATCATCATCTATGCAGCACAGATATGCCTGATAATAATAATAATAATAATGCATTGGTCTTATATTGCGCTTTTCTGCTCTGTTGGGCAGGCACTCAAAGCGCTTACATTGAGATGCATTATTCTTTCACACCACATTCACACAGGGGGAGACTGACGGAGACATGGCTGCCAAGGTGCGCCTACGGCCTCTCCGACCACCGCCGATTCATTCATACGCATTCATACACCAGTGGAGTGCACTGATATAGAATGTCTCCTCATCAGCCTGCACTGCCTCCTTCAACTCAACTGTCTCTAACACTAATAATCTAATAATCTCCTCCTTTCTCTCTCTCTCTAGTTTAACTTTATTCTCCGCTGTTGCAATCACACTTTTTAGCGGCTTTTTATCATCTCCTTTCACTCCCTGTCCTGTCATTGCTGTACACACTGCTGCTTCCATCTCAGCTGCAGCCTTCTGTTGTCCCTCTGGTCCTGCCTGTCCGCAGCAACAGCTCAACATCTTACTCATCTGTTCATCAATTGTTTTCCACGTAGACATGATTACCACTCACCAAATCCTTCTTGCGTACCTGCTGTATGTTAAAATGTACCTTCTATATGTGCCTTCTTCTATCCCTCACTGTGACTCTGGCAACAGAGTCACACACCTTCACTTAAACACACTTTCACACACACACTCATTCAACCTGCAACACACACACACATAGGCCTACACACACACACACTCACTTCTCCGACGGCACGGAGTAAACACCTTTCCTCAACGGCGCGAGGTCAAAACAATTTAACACAATTTTCAATACATAAAACACAACTTAAACAATAGGCTATATATTTTCTTCTCTTTTCTCGTGATCCTTTTTATGTCTTTGTATATTTTGTGATCACTGTGACACTTTTCCTCTGTGTGACCCTTTTTTTTATTTTTTAAGCTTTAGGCGGTCATCACTGTCGTTTCAGGGGTCACCAATTCCCTCGGGCTTTTAACCGAGCTTTATCTATATTTGCGTCCAAATATAGTGGGGGATGCCACTCCCTATGACGTTATTGTATTAACCCTTTTTTTATTCTTTTTATTTTTAATTGGTTAATATCTCTCTCAGTGTCACTTTTCCTCTTTCTCTTTTACTTCATCTCATTTTACTTCACTTATTAAGACTTACAATCTGCCTCTTACAATTTGAACTCTAAAACACTGTACCCATCCCAGTGACTACTTAATTTAGATTGTCCAATGTGCAGAATTTGGTTAAACAGATTCTGCTTACCTTAGTTTTATTGTGGCCACCAGTAGTCACTCAGTCAGTCAAGATGTCATTTGACCCACACTCCTTCCAAGATTCAAGATTCAAGATTCAAGATTCAAGAAGTTTATTGTCAAATGCACAGCACTTTACAGTTACACTGAGCAATGAAATTCTTACTTTGCGAGTTCCCTTCATATGACTTTATACACAACTAAATTAAGATAAAAAAATAAACAGTAGACTTAGGCATAAGAATAAATAAAAATACGAATAAACAATAGGAAAAAAATAAAATAGAATAAGCAAAATGGGATGCAAGTAGCTGAGTAGTGGTGTAATGTTATAAAGCTTTGTGTAACAATCAGCTTAGGCTCTCAGCAATTTAAATGTGACTGTACACAGTTAACTCAGATGAGGTCAAACTGAGGGAATTGTCTTTAAGAGCCCCACAGCAGCAACTTAGAAACACAACAGGATACATAACCAGTGTAACCTGCACAGGTGGAAGGGGTGTGTCCTCCTGACTATCAGCTATACAAACTCAGATGACCCATACAGAAACACAGCAAAAGCAACAAATCCACATGTAACAGGAACACTCTTTACAAATACCAACAATACACTGTAAAAAAAACACCAAAAATATATTTATGTCTCTGTTTCCTAATATTAATTACACCACTCGGCAAACCTAGAAGCAGCTAATCACTTGTTTCCAGTGACACAAGTGTTACACCAGGTTTTCCCCAGAAAGTTTCCCAGTTCTATTATATATATCTTATCTATCTACTATCTATAAAGACAGCTGCTAAATGACGCTCTTCATCTGACTGTGAGCCTGCTGACCCTGTTTCTGTTTTTGACAAACATACAGCTGCAGCTGTAGTCAGCTCTGTGTGTGTGAGCCCCCTCCCTGTCTTTACTTCCCAGGTGAGGGAGAGTGAGCGAGCGACACTGACTGACAGTGAGAGAGGCTGGGAGTGGTCTGCTGTATAAAAGTTGAAGTGTCTTCCTCATTCCTTCATTTGACTTCTCTCTCCTCATCCTCACACCTGACACTCTACCTGCACAGGTAAGCTTGTCTTCGACTCCTCTAACTTAGATTCAGACTTACTCAGTCTGACTGTGTGTTGCTGACTGCAATGTGTGTGTGTGCATGTTATTGATCAGGATGTCAGCGCAGAGTTACATCGACGTACTGATGAGGCCTGACCACTACGGGTTCTACCCCATGGCAGAGGGCGCCATCTGGGAGTTTAGATCATGTATGCCATTGGGCTCCACCCCTGGTCTGAGTGGCATCAAGGTACACATACACACACACACACACACAGTGTTTATGATAAGAGTGTAAAAAGTGTGTGATGGGGTTGTGGAGGGTTATAAACTGTACCGTCAGCATGCTGTCGTGTTTGTTTACACATTGTATGTGTGACTCTTCACTAACACTGATGACCCACTTTGGTTTGTTGTCACATTTGTGACTTTATTGTGAGCAGAGATGAAGAAAAACTGAATTATATTCGAGGAGAAAACATTTTTCAGTAACTAATTGATGAATAAATAACAAACTTATTTCCTTTGCTCAGTTAAAGTCTACACACAAAACAACAAGTGGCCCTCAGGTTGAGGTGTGGCCCCGGAGAGAGAGCAGCTTGAGGAGCCACACCTGAGCCTGAGGGCCAGATGCCCAGGGGGGCAGGATGGGGGCGTTGCGGTTTATCAGGTTATGCATGTTCTTCAGACGCTTGGTGGATTCTAGTTTGGCAAGTTAAGATTTATTTTAAGAATGTTTATAGGTTTGTTGTCATGAATACAGTTGTAACTGTGCTGGACTGTACTGCTGGACTGATGTAAGGTCAGACTCTGCATGGAGATGAAGCTGCCGCACTGCACTCAGTGTTTTTATGATGTGCCTCAGTCATGATGCCGGTGCGCTGGCTGAGTTAGTTAGCTACTGTCTGCTAACACAAGTCCATCCATTATTCTTATGATTGACATTCATCATAGCTCATCGAATATTTCAAAGATGCGTGTACTGAATATTAAATGTAACTACACATCATCAGTTTTCTTTGATTATTTTAATCTCTGACTCCCTGATCAGGAGTCTTTCTGATGTGTAAGATGACCAGGCTGTGTGTACAGTAGCTGCTCCCTGTTGAGATGACACACTTTGAATAAAGTCTGAAACATGCTGAATCAGCTCTTTGTCTTTTTCAGCCAGATGAGATTAGGAAACTGGTTTCAGACTTCGGTCCCACAGTTGTGTACATCGCTGGACAGAAGTGCCTAGTGCTCAGAGACGAGCTGCACTGTGCGCCCATCTACTTGATGGACTTGAAGACCATGCCAGATGCTGAGGGCAACAAATACAGCATCTGTGTGGGCAAGTGCAAGACAGGTAAGACTGAGGGGGGAGATGGAGGGAGAAAGGGATGTTTTTGAAGAAAATGTTGTCCTTACTCTCTCTCTCTCTCTCTCACTCTCTCTCTCCACAGCTGTCATCATTGGTAAGGGCAAAAAAGGGGTCACAGGTGGACAGGTGTCCAACATGGTGGGTTTACTTAGGTCCGCCCTGTGCGAAATAGGCCTATAAGACAAGATGGCTGCCATCCCTCGTCTACCTACCAAACAAATGCTCACCAACACCGTCTGTGTTCTGTACTGAGCTGAGAACATGGACTCTGTCCCCCTCACACCACCATAACGTGTGTTTATGTGTGTGTGTGTATGCATCATGTTTATTGAGTGCACACACAGGGAGCCAGTGTTAGATTTCCAAGTCTGTGGAACTCAATAAACACAATAAAAACAAACATGTTTATCCTGAAGTGTGTGTGTGTGATTGCTCTGTCTAAACATTGTGGGCTCTCTTCACTGTCAGGTTTATTACATTTGACCTTGCGGCCCTCCTGGCTTAGATTCCTCCAGCTTAACACTTCAAACACAGACAAACATCACACACACACACAACATTAACTCAGATGAGGCCAAAACTGACACACAACAAAGAGCACATTCTGGTACACTGTGATCAACATAAACAGAGACTAGAATGTGTTCATTTTGTTATCTACAATTGAACAATTCACAGTAAACCATCTGAGTGGTAGGGGCCAGCTATGATGGACCAATGTAGTCCCTCTCATTAGGAGGTAGAACCTCTCCTGATAGACACCTGTCATAGAAGAGAATAACCTACAGGGATCAGTGGACAGCCTATAGGGTCAGAAGGCATTATCCAGGGTTTCCACAGCTGGAATAGACTGAGTAGACCGCCCCTTAAGGAGACCCAGGCAGAAAACAAGTCCAGCAAATATCTTCACAAGACATCTGTATCATAGTGGTTCTCATCAGCCCCTGTCCAGCTACTCCAACACTCTGGGAGCATAAAAAGTCTGTCCAGTAAGAAATGTCACTATTAATCCATCTGGGGAGCACATAATGGAGGTTCCAGTTTTGATCAACAAGTCTCTGCCCATCAAATTCACTGGTGATGAGCTGGAGCGAATGAAACAATGTCTGTGGTGCTGCTAACACAGTTTCACAAGTTCTGTGAATGGCAGATGTTAAGGTTTCCCAAAAGAAGCCAACTGATGGAATGATGTGAGATGCCGGTGTGATCTTTGACAGCCATTTCCCTGGGGAGGATACCAGGGAGCCCCTTGAGGTCAATGACGGGGCTGCATGTAGGGACAGTCTCTTTCCCAGTGGCCAGGTTTTCCACAATAGAAGCAGTCACCTCCACTCAAACCGCTGTATCCACCCCTTCCATGCCCCCCTCCCCCACGGCCACCCTCTTTTCCCCTCCAGTTACTTCCTCTATGATATTGACCCCACCCACCATGATAATGGGGGCGGGTGACCCAAAATGGGGTTAAATACATATCAAGATTTCCCACAACTGGGGACTGTGGCTGAGGTGGGGGAGCAGGCTGAGGCTGAACCACCCTCTGTGATGCAGGGGTGCACTTCTTCATTTTCCTCTGATATGCTGCTTTCTTTCTAGCTTGAGCTAACTGCAGCTTTAATAATTGTGTCTGCAGCCCTTTCATCTCCATGGTCTCTGTGTCAGTGTTGTCAGTGTGTAGATTCATATGGTGTACAACATGTCTCTCCCAAGCAACAGAATCACTTCCTGGTAAAGCAGGGTCATTTTTCTGGGCCTGCTGAAGCAACAGGGGAAGACCCCCACCTCTGTTGCCTGTATATACCAGTGCTGCTGGGCACCAAGTTGACTAAAGTTCTCTCCTGTCTGTCTGTCTGTTACTCGCCCCCTCCCATCAGGGACAGTCATGATGGGGTACATCCCAGGAAGTGGGGTCTGAGGCGAAGCAGAAGCTACAGCAGAGGCGGGTGAATAGGGAGGCGGTATCTCCGCCCCCTGAGTTCCCTCGCTCTCTACTTCCTGTTTAATGTCAGTGGTACTACCAGACTCCTTACAATCATCATCTATGCAGCACAGATATGCCTGATATAGAATCTTACGTCTCTCCTCATCAGCCTTCACTGCCTCCTCCAACTCAACTGTCTCTAACACTAATAATCTAATAATCTCGTCCTTTCTCTCTCTCTCTAGTTTAACTTTATTCTCCGCTGTTGCAATCACACTTTTTAGCGGCTTTTTATCATCTCCTTTCACTCCCTGTCCTGTCATTGCTGTACACACTGCTGCTTCCATCTCAGCTGCAGCCTTCTGTTGTCCCTCTGCTCCTGCCTGTCCGCAGCAACAGCTCAACATCTTACTCATCTGTTCATCAATTATTTTCCACGTAGACATGATTACCACTCACCAAATCCTTCTTGCGTACCTGCTGTATGTTAAAATGTACCTTCTATATGTGCCTTCGTCTATCCCTCACTGTGACTCTGGCAACAGAGTCACACACCTTCACTTAAACACACTTTCACACACACACTCATTCAACCTGTAACACACACACACATAGGCCTACACACACACACACACTCAGTTCTCCGACGGCGCGGAGTAAACACCTGTCCTCAACGGCGCGAGGTCAAAACAATTTAACACAATTTTCAATACATAAAACACAACTTAAACAATAGGCTATATATTTTCTTCTCTTTTCTCGTGATCCTTTTTATGTCTTTGTATATTTTGTGATCACTGTGACACTTTTCCTCTGTGACCCTTTTTTTTATTTTTTAAGCTTTAGGCGGTCATCACTGTCGTTTCAGGGGTCACCAATTCCCTCGGGCTTTTAACCGAGCTTTATCTATATTTGCGTCCAAATATAGCGGGGGATGCCACTCCCTATGACGTTATTGTATTAACCCTTTTTTTATTCTTTTTATTTTTAATTGGTTAATATCTCTCTCAGTGTCACTTTTCCTCTTTCTCTTTTACTTCATCTCATTTTACTTCACTTATTAAGACTTACAATCTGCCTCTTACAATTTGAACTCTAAAACACTGTACCCATCCCAGTGACTACTTAATTTAGATTGTCCAATGTGCAGAATTTGGTTAAACAGATTCTGCTTACCTTAGTTTTATTGTGGCCACCAGTAGTCACTCAGTCAGTCAAGATGTCATTTGACCCACACTCCTTCCAAATTGTTAGGGTTAAAATTCCCCTTGTTTCTTCTGATCACCTCCTGAGTTGGTTTATGAGGAAGGAGCAGATAAATTCTGGTCTTAAGATTACAATTTATTGAACAATGAGGTAGATTCTGAGTCACAGAGCTCTGGGTTGTTGCACACAAAGAACCAAACAAGAACAACACAAGAACAGGACAACCAACAAGAACAAACAACCACACAGCAACAACGAACAACGCAACAACAACTGGACATGGAATTCACACATTGATATACCACATGGGCGTTCCTGCCTGCCAGCCCACAGGGGCATCTACTGCCCCCCCCTGCAGACCCTGGGTCATACAGTGAATAGACTATTAGTGTTTACTGCCAAATAAGGAAAAGCTCCAATTCCTTCAATCTTGGTTGTGAGTCCGATCTAGGGATGACCATAACATGGGGCACTCAGGACCCTGGCTTTTATCAGGTCAGAGGTGCTGCTGTCCTTAGTCTGACTTTATGACCATCTCGTACCAACCGGAGCTCCTGAGAGCAGAAAAACAACTGATCTCATCTGCCACAGCCTGAACTGCAGAAAGTAAAGTTATATGACACACTATGAAATGACTTCTTAATACATTCAGTATCCTCGAATTACTTTGATTTTCTATAAAACTTCCTAACACATAAACACTTATGAAAATCACATTATTAAGTTATAAACACATATAAACATGAATACTTCATGTTAGGGACACACTTCTATATATCTGAACACACACTGCATGGTAACACTGTGCAGAATAAATTCTTTTACCCTGCAATATACATGAGAGAGAAACAGTCACTGGACATGTTGTCATTTTTAAGCTGTGAAATCTCTGTCTGCAGCCTGTCCCAAAGATTGGACTCCATTCAATGACAAATGTTACATCTATGAGCCCAAATCCATGACCTATGCTGAGGCTCAGGTACTAAGAGGGGTTTGGACTCACTTTGATCACTGTCACTTTGTGTTGGTGCACTGAAACATGAAGGTGTGTTGATCTCCACTGTAGAAAAACTGTCAGTCCAAGGGTGCAAACCTGGCATCTGCGCACAGTGTTGAAGAAAGTAAACTCCTTGGAAAGATTGTGAGTGAAGGATTTGGTGGGAAAAGTCCATATATTTGGCTTGGAGGCTCTGACAGAGCGAAGGTACACAAATCACCAGTTACCAGTTTGGTCTGCTGATATAGTCCTGTTATATATAATGTTTGTCTGTTTTCTAGAAGGTGCTCCGGAAGCTGAATTATAAAAGACGTGTACATTTTAAGAACTGGTGCCAAGGACGGCCTAAAAGAGTCCCAGGAGATCAGGACTGTTTCAGCATGCAGTGGAAAGGTATGTCACTAAAATGTCCTTTGAAAGCCTGAAGTATGAACTCTGTAAACATGAAGGACAAAAACAGTGAGGAGAACTGAAACATCCATCACTTCATGAATGAATGTATATCTATATATAAAGACTACCTGACATGTTTTTGTATCTACAGCTAGGTGCTTGGGTTTCTCTTCCTGTGGTGCTGTGCTCCAATCAGTCTGCATCAAGAAACCCTGATGACCCCTGGGCTGTGAGCTGTGTGTCAGTCTCATCTACAAGCTGAAGAATCTGAGTCTCATTTCATGTCTTTTTTTTTCTCATCTCTGGCTGTAACTCTGCTTAAAGAATGAAGCGACAAGTAAACAGGAGCTGGGCTGTCTCTTTAATTAGAGCAGGTTGAATGTGTTGTGCAAAGGATGCTTTTAGCAGAACTTTAGTTCACAGTGAACTCTTCTTTCTCATCTTCTTCATCATTAAAGTGTGAAGCATTGAATGAAGCTGCTCTGTGAGTTGTCTGTGCTTCATCTTACTCTGTCAATGGCTCCAAGCTGTGTCTCATGTGACTCAATGGCTCCACCTTGTGGACAAAGTCACGATGTGTATTACTGCTGACAGTGCAGCACTGATCTTTTCCTTTGACCTCTTTTTTACTGAAGTAAAACACGTCTAACTTATCAGCCTTTACAGCAAATATTTTCATTTATTTCATTTCAAGTTTCATCTTCAAAGCTGAGTGTGTCAGGGCTGTCCTTTGTCTCCAGTTGTCACATCTTGTGTGCAGACATGTACAAACCTAAAACTCTGAGCTGAGACGCTCACTTTGCAGAATGAAGCAGGATTGTGTCTTTTATAGCAAACACATCATGTCACAGGTGAACAGGTGGACTACTGTGCAGCATGACCTCTGTCATATTTTGTATTCTCACAAATACAAAGAGAGCTCACACTCAGCTTCAATGCTCAGAGACTTTTATTTTCAAAAAGAAGAAGTGAACACAGAGTGAAGTTGTGCACACAGCATCATGTCACCTTCAGTTTGCTCTTATTAAAGGTGCGAGGCCTCACACACAATCCAGCTGACTTGTCGTTCCTTAAGTTGCATTACAGCGATAGAAGAAAACACAGACATCAGAAAGAAAGAGGAAAGGTGACAGGCGATCATCAGACGAGCGATGCACTGAACGTCGTCCCAACACTTGGTAGCTGTAATAAACAGAAGTCAGTGAACGCATCACAAACCCCCCCCAAAAAAACAATTTTATATTGACAAGCCAAAGATTCTCTCAGATGATGTGATGTAATGATGTTACCTCCAAAGTTCATTTGTACACAGCGTTTAGTGATTCCATTGTTGGGTTCTGTGCTTCATCTTAAGCTGGATCCATACTCCGTGAGACAAAGAACTTTTTCCCCCGTGCAGACATTACGCCCACAAAATGATGGCTTTTTTTGTCTCTGACCGCCCGAGGGTCCGGGCCGAACTTTGTCTTTCAAGGCTGTGCGGCAACCATGCTGTGATTGGTCGGAATTTATTGTGGGCGTGATGAAAGTGGAGAAGCGCAAGAGCCTCTCCAGGTATATAGGTGTATAAACAGCACTGATTCAACAGATTTAGATAAGACCATACCGGTTTTGCATGATGAGCAATAAAAGAAAGAAAGGCAAGTCAGGGTGATTTGTCACCAATAACTCCAGACAGCCATTCACACATACCAGATGGGGACTGTTACCATTCTATATACTCCTACATACCCGGGCATAATAGGCTCGTTAACAATGTCTGTATATCTTTGCAACTCATCACCGGACAGTTTGAAGTATCGCAGGCATATTGGAACACAGTAGATGTGCAAATGTGGTCATAAAGGCACAAACACTGAATCTTTGCTATTGTTACTTTTAATGTCGCATTTTCACAACTCATCACCGGACATCTCACGCTGTTGCAGGCACCCTCTCTGTATAATGCCCTCTTGCCATGGCACAAGTCCTTGTGGTGTGTTAAAAAACTCAGTAAAGTCTTTCCTTATAATTTAGTGGGCGGGCCGTACGAGGAGTATGGTACCTCAGTGCGGAAAATAACTTTTTTTTTTTTATCTCTTACCACCCGTGGAGCGCGTTCTCCGCTCTTTGTCTCGAGGAGTATGGAACAGCCTTAACTCTGTCAATGGCTCCAATCTATTTCTCATGTGACTCAATGGCTCCACCTTGTGGACAAAGTCATGATGTGTATTACTGCTGACAGTGCAGCACTGATCTTTTCCTTTGACCTCTTTTTGTCACTTTGGTCCTTGGCAGTAAAAGCCTGCTGGGTAGCACACATGCTGCCTGATCATGTCAGTGCTGTGTTGTGTCAACAAGTGAGAGGAAGAGAACATATCTATAACAATAATATTATTAAAAGCCACAATATTTAGAGTGTGGATGTGAGTGCAGACACTGGGTGTTTCATGCATTTCCTGTATAATTAAAAAGACACAAGTGATGCCTTGGACCCAGTGTCTCTCTGCATTTTGACTGGATGACCCTCCAACATGGGTCTGGCCCAGTAACAGTCTGCACTTTCATCCATGCTCATTATGCTTACAGTGTTCACTGCTGTGGGCATGTCTTCCTCTGAGTTGCCAGCCAGCTTCACTTTAAATCAGCCCACAGTGACACCAGGTGGTGAAATCAGTGTACTGCAGGAGGCTGTGGGATCAGTGTGAGGCCCTGCTTCAAATGTACTGAAGGTCTGTACACATGTACTGTCTGTGAAGTCAGACGAAGACGATGAAAACCATGTTAAATCATAGTGTGAATAAATTGTGGACCTGGTGGGATGCAGATCCAGAGACGGTCTGCCATGTCTGAGGTGGATCCTGACACATTTCTGCATCAGTCTGTAACCATGAATGAGATTTGGGTCCAGCTCTTCCCACCAGTGGAAACAGACAGAGTCTCTGAATCACTGGGTCTAAATCAAGGTGATGGACTTTGTTTTGTTCTGGTGGTCGACCTGAAAACACGTCACACTGTTACAGGGGCCGACTGCTGATCTTGATGGGCCTGATGAGATGCAGATCCAGTCTTGAAGAGTCTGGACTCAGTTGTAATCTGTTGGACCCTGGACTGGATCTAGGACTAGGAAAGGTATTTTTAATCAAAAATTCAGGTTGACCTTTCATTGTGTTTAACCTGAAGTTTTAAGTTTAAGTGGACCCTGGAGGACCGGTGAGGCGTTGATGTCCTTCTTGTTCTTCTGCAGCTCTTTGTTTGCATCTTAAGAGAAACTGAGCCTCAGGGTAGTGAGGTATTTCAGCCCTGCAGCAGGTTTTATGTTTGCAGACTAAACCTACATGAACCTGGAGGAGCAGATATACATCTTGGTGTTTAACCAGGATGTTTGCTGTATAATGTAACAAACCGCCATCTGATAAATGCTGCATACAGACACACAACCCGGAGGTCCTTCTGTGAGAAGTTCTGCTAAAAGCATCCTTTGCACACACATTCAACCTGCCCTAATTAAAGACATGAATGAGACTGCGTAGCATTTTGCTTGTTGCACCTCCACCGGTGCCAGAGTTCCAGCTGCAGGGTCTTCAGCTGGGAGCCATCTCTCACTGATGTTTCACCCCTTTGATCTCCAGAACATCTCAGGATGGTGAGGCAGCGACAGGGACGTCTCCCTGCCACTCCCTGCAGCTCCCTGCAGCTGGAGTCAGGTTAACACTAGGGACCCTCTTGCCTACGTCAACTCTTATCACTCCTTCTCAGCCAGAGCCAGAAGCTTCCCTTCTCTGCTTCTTCTGAGATCCTTAATGACCCTCTTGGCCTTGGCTGATGTGAAGCTAATGTACTTCAGAAAAGTGGTTGGTTAAGTGGCTCACAAAGTCCCGGCAGCTGACTTCAACTGGGTAAGTTGTTGCTCCAGCCTTTCTCTTGGCATTTGGCCACTAAGTCTGCATACCGGGACTTCTTCCTCTCTTATGCCTCTTGGATGCCCTGTTCCCATGGCCCGGTCAATTAGACCTGCCTGGACTTCTCTGATGGGCCTGATGAGATGCAGATCCAGTCTTGAAGAGTCTGGACTCAGTTGTAATCTGTTGGACCCTGGACTGGATCTAGGACTAGGAAAGGTATTTTTTAATCAAAAATTCAGGTTGACCTTTCATTGTGTTTAACCTGAAGTTTTAAGTGGACCCTGGAGGACGGTGAGGCGTTTGATGTCCTTCTGTTCTTCCTGCAGCTCTTTGTTTGCATCTTAAGAGAGGAAAACTGAGCCTCAGGGTAGTGAGGTATTTTCAGCCCTGCAGCAGGTTTTATGTTTGCAGACTAAACCTACATGAACCTGGAGGAGCAGATATACATCTTGGTGTTTAACCAGGATGTTTGCTGTATAATGTAACAAACCGCCATCTGATAAATGCTGCATACAGACACACAACCCGGAGGTCCTTCTGTGAGAAGTTCTGCTAAAAGCATCCTTTGCACAACACATTCAACCTGCCCTAATTAAAGACATGAAGTGAGACTCAGATTCTTCAGCTTGTAGATGAGACTGACACACAGCTCACAGCTCAGGGGTCATCAGGGTCTGTTGATGCAGACTGATGGGAGCACAGCACCACACAAAGAGATACGCAAGCACCTAGCTGTAGATACAAAAACATGTCAGGTAGTCTTTATATACAGATATACATTCATTCATGAAGTGATGGATGCTTCAGTTCTCCTCACTGTTTTGTCCTTCATGTTTACAGAGTTCATACTTCAGGCTTTCAAAGGACATTTTAATGACATACCTTTCCACTGCATGCTGAAACAGTCCTGATCTCCTGGGAGTCTTTTAGGCTGTCCATGGCACCAGTTCTTAAAATTTAAAGGTGCTCTATAATTCCACTTCAAGAGCACCTCCTAGAAAAGAGACTCACATTATATATAACAGGACTATGTCAGCAGACCAAACTGGTGAGTTGTGTACCTTCACTCTGTCAGAGCCTCCTATCCAAACCTGTTTATTTGTACCAGTGGCCTCAAATACCACATTCTGAAGGACCTTGTATTCCTTATTACTGTGCACAGATGCCAGCTTTACACCCTTGGACTGACAGTTTTTCTGCAGTGGAGATCAACAGACTTTCATGTTTAAGTCCACCAAAGCAGAGTGACAGTGATCAAAGTGAGTCCAGACCCTCTTAGTACCTGAGCCTCAGCATAGGTCATGGATTTGGGCTCATAGATGTAACATTTGCAATTAAACTCAGTCCAACCATAGGGACAGGCTGCAGACCTCCAGAACCATGACGGTCTTCCAAAGACAACAAACAAAGTGAAGAAGAAGATTCTCCCAAAGTGTGGAAACATGTGGAGAAAACATGGAAACATGTGCACTAACCAGCTGTCTCGATCTTCAAGACCTGGACAGTTTAACAGAGCAGATGAAACATCTGAATGCTACACACAGACAGAGATGATGACAGTGTCATACTCACTAGAGTATGTTTCAGGTAAGTAGGATGATGAGGTGGCTCTCAGGGAGGACACAATTTATTAAACTTAGTGCAGCACACTCTGCAGAGCTCATGGCACATTGACACATTGAAGCACAACAACATTAAGTGGTTGTGTCATGCCTCACTACGGTTACTCCAAATGAACAAAATACATAACACTTATAACTCCAATCTGAATGGCTCCAATCTTCACCAACTTCCTCCATTTACAACACTGAACATCATTACTGGGAGCACATTTCTGCCCCACTACAGACTGTGTCATCTATGATGGGTCGAACAAATTGAACAAACATCTCGGTTGACTTTGTGTGACATGTCAGCAATTAGAGGACTGTTTGTTATTGCCATCAGGGCAGTGCTGAAGAGGAGTATGTATGTTCAGCCAGAGGCCAGACAAATACACCTCCAGCAGTTACTGTGTTTACTTTAGCTACATCAGAGAAGAAGACACCTTCACTGACACGTATGTTGTTTTGAGTTCTTTGTTCTGTGATGTATATAAGAGCAGGTCTTTGAGCTGTTCAGCACCACTACTCTGACTCTACAGACTGACTGTGAGGAGGAAGAGGAGCAGATCATTCTTCTTCAGGTCTGTCACAATTGTCTCTGTTGAATGAACTGTCAGTCACTGCAGGCCGTCTGTTTCCTGCAGAGACATTAGTATGAGAAATACTTTGATTGTTCTAGGAGACGTCTGAACATTGAAACATCACCATGAAACTGCTGACTGTGGCTGCACTCCTGTGTGCAGTGATGGCTCTGACCACTGCTGCTGGTGAGTATGACACCATCATCACCGTCATCATCTCTGTCAGATGTTTCATCTAAATATACATGAGACAGAAACTGGACATGTTGTCATTTTTAAGCTTTGAAATCTCTGTCTGCAGCCTGTCCCAAAGATTGGACTCCATTCAATAACAATTGTTACATCTATGAGCCCAAATCCATGACCTATGCTGAGGCTCAGGTACTAAGAGGGGTTTGGACTCACTTTGATCACTGTCACTCTGCTTTGGTGCACTTAAACATGAAGGTGTGTTGATCTCCACTGTAGAAAAACTGTCAGTCCAAGGGTGCAAACCTGGCATCTGCGCACAGTGTTGAAGAAAGTAAGCTCCTTGGGAAGCTTGTGAGTGAAGGATTTGGTGGGAAAAGTCCATATATTTGGCTTGGAGACTCTGACAAAGCGAAGGTACACAATTCACCAGTTACCAGTTTGGTCTGCTGACATAGTCCTGTTATATTTAATGTGTATCTGTTTTCCAGGAGATGGTCCAGAAGATGATTAATAAAAGACATGTACATTTTAAGAACTGGTGTGATGGACGGCCTAAAAGAGTCCCAGGAGATCAGGACTGTTTCAGCATGCAGTGGAAAGGTATGTCATTAAAATGTCCTTTGAAAGCCTGAAGTATGAACTCTGTAAACATGAAGGACAAAAACAGTGAGGAGAACTGAAACATCCATCACTTCATGAATGAATGTATATCTATATATAAAGACTACCTGACATGTTTTTGTATCTACAGCTAGGTGCTTGGGTTTCTCTTCCTGTGGTGCTGTGCTCCAATCAGTCTGCATCAAGAAACCCTGATGACCCCTGGGCTGTGAGCTGTGTGTCAGTCTCATCTACAAGCTGAAGAATCTGAGTCTCATTTCATGTCTTTTTTTTCTCATCTCTGGCTGTAACTCTGCTTAAAGAATGAAGCGACAAGTAAACAGGAGCTGGGCTGTCTCTTTAACTAGAGCAGGTTGAATGTGTTGTGCAAAGGATGCTTTTAGCAGAACTTTATTTCACAGTGAACTCTTCTTTCTCATCTTCTGCATCATTAAAGTGTGAAGCATTGAATGAAGCTGCTCTGTGAGTCGTCTGTGCTTCATCTTACTCTGTCAATGGCTCCAAGCTGTGTCTCATGTGACTCAATGGCTCCACCTTGTGGACAAAGTCATGATGTGTATTACTGCTGACAGTGCAGCACTGATCTTTTCCTTTGACCTCTTTTTGTCACTTTGGTCCTTGGCAGTAAAAGCCTGCTGGGTAGCACACATGCTGCCTGATCATGTCAGTGCTGTGTTGTGTCAACAAGTGAGAGGAAGAGAACATATCTATAACAATAATATTATTAAGAGCCACAATATTTAGAGTGTGGATGTGAGTGCAGACACTGGGTGTTTCATGCATTTCCTGTATAATTAAAAAGACACAAGTGATGCCTTGGACCCAGTGTCTCTCTGCATTTTGACTGGATGACCCTCCAACATGGGTCTGGCCCAGTAACAGTCTGCACTTTCATCCATGCTCATTATGCTTACAGTGTTCACTGCTGTGGGCATGTCTTCCTCTGAGTTGCCAGCCAGCTTCACTTTAAATCAGCCCACAGTGACACCAGGTGGTGAAATCAGTGTACTGCAGGAGGCTGTGGGATCAGTGTGAGGCCCTGCTTCAAATGTACTGAAGGTCTGTACACATGTACTGTCTGTGAAGTCAGACGAAGACGATGAAAACCATGTTAAATCATAGTGTGAATAAATTGTGGACCTGGTGGGATGCAGATCCAGAGACGGTCTGCCATGTCTGAGGTGGATCCTGACACATTTCTGCATCAGTCTGTAACCATGAATGAGATTTGGGTCCAGCTCTTCCCACCAGTGGAAACAGACAGAGTCTCTGAATCACTGGGGTCTAAATCAAGGTGATGGACTTTGTTTTGTTCTGGTGGTCGACCTGAAAACACGTCACACTGTTACAGGGGCCGACTGCTGATCTTGATGGGCCTGATGAGATGCAGATCCAGTCTTGAAGAGTCTGGACTCAGTTGTAATCTGTTGGACCCTGGACTGGATCTAGGACTAGGAAAGGTATTTTTTAATCAAAAATTCAGGTCGACCTTTCATTGTGTTTAACCTGAAGTTTTAAGTGGACCCTGGAGGACGGTGAGGCGTTGATGTCCTTCTTGTTCTTCCTGCAGCTCTTTGTTTGCATCTTAAGAGAAAACTGAGCCTCAGGGTAGTGAGGTATTTTCAGCCCTGCAGCAGGTTTTATGTTTGCAGACTAAACCTACATGAACCTGGAGGAGCAGATATACATCTTGGTGTTTAACCAGGATGTTTGCTGTATAATGTAACAAACCGCCATCTGATAAATGCTGCATACAGACACACAACCCGGAGGTCCTTCTGTGAGAAGTTCTGCTAAAAGCATCCTTTGCACAACATATTCAACCTGCCCTAATTAAAGACATGAAGTGAGACTCAGATTCTTCAGCTTGTAGATGAGACTGACACACAGCTCACAGCTCAGGGGTCATCAGGGTCTGTTGATGCAGACTGATGGGAGCACAGCACCACACAAAGAGATACGCAAGCACCTAGCTGTAGATACAAAAACATGTCAGGTAGTCTTTATATATAGATATACATTCATTCATGAAGTGATGGATGCTTCAGTTCTCCTCACTGTTTTGTCCTTCATGTTTAGTTTAACGCTTTAAATGCCAGTTAGATTGTAAGATGGAAATATTTAATGTAAAAATGCACAAAACAAGTTATGTTACAAGTTGGGAGGCTCAGGCATTATTTTTATATCTGTCATGTCAAAGTTTAGCCAAAATATTGAGTTGGAGTTATTAGTGTTTGTATTGCAGCAGTTTTAAATGGTGTTTTCCACTTAGGTCCATTAACTCCTATTATAATACTACATTTTAATATCAGAGCCATAACAACATGGAATCATGCATTTCTTAATGTAAGGGTTTCATTTGTGAGGACATGTCAAAGTTCATGATCATAAATTCAGCTTCACATTCTTCATTTCACTGCTTCTAAGACAAAAACATGTTCTGACCTGAAATCACAGTCAGTGATTCAAATGAAAGTGAAACATCATCAACATTTAAAGCACAAAGTTGAAGCTGCTGTCACTTCCACACACTCTGCTTCTACACACAGCACAGACTCACTGTTGTGGTCTGGCCACAACAAGAACCCAGCATGTAGAGGCTGAGTGAATGTGGTGCTGAAGGTGTGGAGGTGGATCAGTGTGTCAGAGGAGACTCTGTAGAAGGACAGAGTGCCAGCAGGACAGTCCACATACACTGCTGCTCTGTGAGAGCCAGAGGAGGAGGAGATGGATGTTCCTCTGTCATTGTGACAGACAGAGTAACCATCATCAGAGCAGAACAGACTCCAGGACTGATTGTTTCTTCCAAACCAGCAGTCATAACTGTTTCCTTTCCTTCTGATTCTTCTGTAACTCACTGATATATAAACCACTCCTCTCCACTCGACCTCCCAGTAACAGCGACCAGTCAGAACATTTCTACACAGCAGCTGATCCCAGTAGTCAAATCTGTCTGGATGATCAGGATATGGCTGCTCCTCCTCCACTTGTGTCACCTTCCTGTTGTTGTCAGACAGTTTGAGGTTTGTGTGCACTGAGTTTGTGTCGACTTCAAGTTGACAGAAATCTGATGGAGAGAAAAAGACACAGCTGCAGTTTATCATCTGACACATCTGATGGCTTCATTCTGTCTTTACTGACTGATGTGTTGTTCATTCATACAAAGTTTATCATCAGACTTTTTGTCACTAATGTTTGAATGAACAAACACACAACTATCAGCTTTGTGTTCAAACACAAACTGGATATTTGCAGCAATGTGAGTAAAGACAGACGACACATTTAGAACATGAGAAGAACAGCAGCATCAACTGTATCATTGGATAAAGAGCATCATCCAAAAGCTCCTTCATCAGAGTCTGGAGGAGGATCTGGACTGAAAGACCAGACTCAGACCTCCTGATCTATCCTGATATTGTTCCACTGTTACTATTGTAAATACTTATTCCGCTTCTGTATTATTCTCCTTCTTCTGGACACATTTTCAGCGGAACTAGTCCCACAGCTTTAATGTGAGCAACCTGAAACTTTTACAGGACGTCCGGCTGTACCGGGACACCTGTGCTATGACTTTTCTTTCCGTTCCGACGTACGGTTTTCACGTAAATCGCAAAAAAACCAGTGGGCGAACGACATAGACGGTGAATGGGGAGAGAGAAAAATAAAGGAAAAAGTCACAAAACCAGGGAGGAAGCCGAAAACTGAGGGAGCCGTTTCCATGGTAACCTCCACAGGTGCTCTAACTGACTTCTCTAATTACATCATCAAACATGGCCGCTCCCATTAACAATACATTGGGTTCATTCAAACCAATGTAACCAGACTGTATACATATATATATATATATATATGTATATATGTACAGGAACATACACAACTACACCCACACGCGCGCACACATTTTCAAAAAAAAAGACCCTGCACAATAACAGGGTATGGCTGACGTGTAGATTTTCAAAATAAAACACTTAAACATGTTTTAACATGCATTAGGGAGTGTCCCCAACCCCCCCCCCCCCCCCCCCCCACACACACACACACACTTACACAGACACACAATGATTTTCAAAATAAAAGCCTCTAATTCATTACACAGCTAACTAGCGCTAGCCACCCCTACAAATTATACATCAAATCGACCAGCTCGGTCAGGACTACTACCCTCTGAGGTTTGGTAGCGATCGGATAAATGGTGTTTGAAAAAAAACAGAAAAACTGCGATCGACCCTCCCCACAGGCATCAAATCACTGTAAATTTTTGAATGCATGGCGTTTGGGCATGCTTTCACATAGAACCTTCATTCAAAATGTAAAATGTAGATAAACATTAGACCTCTGACATATTGAGTCCCCATGTCTGTTCCACTTTTTGTTTTGACAGGCAAGCCACTTAAGCTGACCTAACCCCCCTCATAGGAAATAATGGAAAAGTGGTGAGATCCCTGACAAAACCCAGCTAACTTTGGAAGTCTGGCATGCCTCTACACAGAATATTCATTTCAACTGCAAACTGCTCATAAGGAGTTAGACTTTATCATACTGAGTCCTCATGTTCTTCATAAAATAGCAGCCAAAGTTGCATCCACATCTTTAGGATTTCTCCATTCAGAATTAATTTGGAGAAGCTTAGGGCCTATTAAATCTTATATAAAACCAATCAGAAACACTGTAAAAGCATGAAATGTCATCAGTGGCATCTTACACATATGCCGGTGATCAGGAATGAGGTTTGGTGGTATATAATGGGGCGGACCGGCAGCAGAGTGTGGGCGAGGGCGCATTGGCCCACTCAAAAGTTCTTGTGAAATTTTCTAGGTTATATATACAATAGTTATTTCTATTTTCTTCCTTTCTCTCCTGTTCAAACACTGTCAGAGTTCAAACCTTCATAGAAAATAAGTCCAGTGTTACAGAATGAAACCAAAGCAAAAAAGCAAAATAAAAGGAAATATAATAAATGAAGATTAAAAAAAATGGTTTTGTGAAATGGAAGTTGTGGCGGCTGCACTAAAATGAATGATAAGTTAATGTGGTCTGTTCAGAGCTGTCAGTAAAAGCTTGTTTAACTGGTTTCGGCTGTCCCGCCTAACAAACGAAGAGATTGCTTCCAAAACGCTATAAATCCAGAAAAAAGTGTTTTCTTTCCCAAAAAAGGGTTTATATGAAAACTTCTAGTTTATGTTTCAAACTGTAATATATCATCATGAGTTTGTAATAACATCAAAAACTCAAATCTATATTTTGCTTTTGATCATTTATTAAACAATCAAATCTTTTTTCCACCCAAAAAGCTATAAATCCATTTAATGAAAAAACTAATTTTATGTATTTATATATGTATTTATAATAATATTATTTCGCCGGCTGTCAGTTGATCCACATGACAAAAGTTTTTCTCTTTAGTATGCGAACAGGAAATGGCCGGTATTTTCCCTCCAGCTGAGTTTTGGGATTCTGTATGGAAGGCTTCCACTTTTTCCCATGGAAGAAACGAGGACTGCCTCATCAATACTGTCAAAGTTATTCATTTCACATAGCTAAAACACTCATTTAAAAGATGACTGGACATACTTTCTATCTACTGACAGGGCTCTGCCATGACAGTTGGAAAGCTGGCCTGTGATTGGTTGAATGGAAATGCTGCATTGTGCTGAAAATCAGGGCGTTTGTAGCAGATTGGGAAAAAAGGGAAGAAACGGTGCAGGGAAACATGGCGGATAACGTGTTTTGTTACTAATTGATTACAAAGCTTTAAATAGAGACCCCGTGTGAAACTTATTTTGGTGGTAACTCGTTTTCTTAAACATTGGCGTTTATCACCCTAACCCTAACCCTAATAATGCTGCTCACAGCTCAGTGTCTCAGTGTCTTCACTCTTCAGAACATCAGTCCAGTCTGACCCTTTGGATGAGATTCTTTGTGTCTGAGTCCTGCCTGCTTTTTGACTGTGGAGCTGTTTATTCCTGTGTTTGGACCTTTTCAACCCTTTGTGGTCTCTCATTGGATTTTGTCTTTTGTCTGCTTTGGTTGTCTCTGTTATGTCCCAGGCTGAGGGGAAACCCACACACAGCATGTCTGCACCTCCCCACTCGTCCCCACTCTCAGATCGGCAGCTACACAGGCTGGTTTCAGTGTTAGGCTGCAGTTCATGAACTCTGAGCTGAGCAGTGCCCCAAACAAACACAGAGACACTACAACACACTAAAGCTCCCTAACAAGAGAAAAAAGGAAAACCAATGACAAAGCTGGAACCTAAAACTCCTGCTGGGGAGTAATAAACTCCAGTAAACACAAAAGAAATCCAACCGCCGAGGCTGCGCTACAACAGCTCTGATGGACTGATAGAACACTGACTCATGCACAATAACATGAGGAAAGACTGAGTCAAACTTACACTTCCTCAGCCCAGGTTTTAACCACTGCTCTCCACCATGCTCCACCCTGCAGGAAGAAACACAGTCAGAATGATTTTCTAACCAACATGAGTCCAAACTGCTGATCAACATGAAGCAGAGTTCCTCAGTTTGTCAGAGACACACAAACAGACTGAAACTCATCTGTGTCAACTCCAGAAGAGTCTCTCCTGATCTGCTCTGTGTTTATTCATGTCCTCCATTCTGTGAAATATTGCTCTCTGTCAGTGCTTTACTGTAAAATCCTCTTCATGCAGCAACAGTGTAGGTTTGATCTCAGCATTGTGCATTTATCCAAAGCAGCAAACAAGCCACACTGTCTCTGACTGTTTGTTCCTTTCACTCTATATGCAAACACAAGCCTGGTTCACATGTGTCATGGATGGAAGAGTTTCTGACACACTTCAAATAAATACATTCACTCATGTCTGTGTGTAGTTTTTACAGTGATAATATTGTAGTGACTCCCTGCTCTCTGTCTCTGACTGAAGTAACTCCTCCTTCTACCATTGTGTTGTTGTCTCCTCTGAAGCTTCACATATGGACTGTTTCAGGAACATTTGTTTGTGGAAATAATTCAGTGGTTCTTACAGCTGAGGACATTAATAAGTAGGGCATCATTTTGTATTTGATCTGCACTAAGTGTGACTGAAAATCAGTCTGTAGGTATTTTGATATGAAGAAAGTGTATAAAGAAAAGTGAAGTTAACATGATGGACACTTAATGATGGAGGAAGATGAACATCAGGGATCAGTGATTATTTCTTCTCTACAGTTTCAATCCATCCATCAACAGCTGTGGATATATGAGCTAAACTGACAGACTGAGGAGGACTCATGCTCTGTGGTCTCTGTGTACCTGAGAGTGTCCAGACTACAATCTGGACTGTTGAGTAAAGCAGACAGCAGCTTCACTCCTGAGTCTCCTGGATGATTGTAGCTCAGGTCCAGTTCTCTCAGATAGGAGGGGTTGGAGGTCAGAGCCGAGGCCAGAGAAGCACAGCCCTCCTGTGTGATCAGACAACCTGACAGACTGGAGGTACAAAACATGTCATGAACTCAAGAAGAAAGAAGGGAAATCCAACAGATCTTCAACATGAACATGAAGCAGAATTTAACTGATGATCAAAAAGCTGGATCCTGACCTGAGAGTCTTCAGTCTGCAGTCTGGAGTCTCCAGTCCACGAGACAGCTGCTTCACTCCTGAATCCTGCAGGTCATTGTTATTCAGATCCAGCTCTCTCAGACTAGAGGACTGGGAGCTGAGAACTGAGGACAGAGCTTCACAGCTTCTCTCTGAGAGGTTACAGCTGCTCAGTCTGAATGAAATGAAATGTGTACATTTAACACTACTGATTTTGATATTAATTGTAAAAGGTAGAGCAGTGTAGATAAAACCATTAAGACTGACCTCAGAGTCTGCAGGCTACACCTCTCCAGAAAACCACCTAGGTGCTCCACATCCTGCAGATTGTTCTCACTGAGGTCCAGATATCTCAGCTGGGAGGGGTTAGCCTTCAGAGCTGAGCCCAGAGGTAGACAGCTGGTCTCTGACAAACCACAGCCACTCAACCTAATAAGACAATACAAGACATTGATAGAGCCATTGATACCACTGATAATTTAATAATATGGAATAACATTAAAACATACAGATTACTGTTACTGGGATGGAAGAAAATAATTATTCATTGGATTACTGAGCAACATTTGAACATATGAGTAGATCTGATTTGTCATCAAAGCAACAGTGACTGAAGGTACACATGTCTGTGGTCCTTTTCTGTGTGTCAGTCCTGACAGATGATTTAAAAACTGACCTCAGCCTAATAATTACATTAACTGACCTAAGAACCTGCAGTATGCAGTGAGGACTGTCCAGTCCAGCACATAGCTGCTTCAGTCCTGAATCCTGCAGTTTGTTCCCGTTCATATCGAGCTCTGTCAGATAGGAGGGGTCGGACTTCAGAGCTGAGGCCACAACTTCCCAGTGAGTCTCTGAGAGGTCACAGTCAGAAGGTCTGTGATGACAGAAACAAGAACATTATGAAAGGGACACTTTAAGTAGTAGCAGTGATCTCATTTGATCTGACTGTTTGACATGTAACAAAAACTCTGATCATTCTCATCACCTCATTTTGACAGTGTATTTCACTTTATTTCTCTGTTGTAGGTTCTTTCAGCTGATATTGCTGACAAAGATAAATTCTTCTCTTTCATTCAGAGACTTTCAAGAGTTATTCTGTGTTGTGTGACATCCTGATTGAACTGTTTGTGTAATGGTATGTGTCTGCATGTTTGCAAACCATGATGTTGTGCTGCAGTTTTTGCAGTCTTTGTATTTATGTTGTTTGTGCAGCACTTTGGCCACATACAGCTGTTTTAACTACAAATAAAGACACATTTATTGTCCATTCATTTAACAGCTTCAAACAGAAACATAAAAAAACAATGTTTTTTTACAGTAGAAGAACATCTGAGACAAAAACACAGCTGATGTGATGTGTCAATGAACACAAGGAGCCCTGTTAGAGAGAAACATACAGTGTGAATGTGTCTAAGAACTAAACCAATAATCTACACTGATTGGTCACATCTGGACTCACCTGAACTTTCTGCAGTTCCTCACAGCTGGAAGCAGTCTCAATTGTCCTTCTGTTGTTGTGTTGTACTTCATCAGGTCTAGCTCATCAAGAACCTCCTCTGACATCTGCAGCATGTAGGCCAGAGCTGAGCAGTGGATCTCAGAGAGTTCTTTCTCTGACCTATTCTCTGACTGCAGGAACTCTTGGATCTCCTGATGGACTGAGAGGTCGTTCATCTCCATCAGACAGTGGAAGATGTTGATGCTTCTGTCAGGAGACACGTTATGAGTGCTTCTCCGTTTCAGGTTGTTCATGGCTCTCTGGATGGCCTCTGAATAGTTTTCTGTCTCACCCAGCAGGTCTTCTAAGAGTCTCTGGTTTGACTGCAGAGAGAGGCCATGAAGGAAGCGAACCATCAGGTCCAGGTGGCCAGTTTCACTGTGCAGAGATTTCTCCATGACTGTGTCCAGGATGTCATCCAGAGATAACTCGTCGCCGTCTTCGTGACCGTCGTTGTCACTGTCGTCATCGTCGTCGTCCCCCCTCAGGAAGTCTAGCAGCTCCTCAGTGTCCCCTTTGATGAAACAGTGTATGAGGTGGAAAGCAGCCAGAAACTCCTGAATGCTCAGGTGAACAAAGCAGAATGTTGTGTCTTTCTGTTTCCTTCTTCGCTCTTCCTTGAAGATCTCTGTGAACACTCCTGAGTACACTGAGGCTTTACTGAAATCGATGCCACACTCTTTCAGATCCTTCTTATAGAAGATTATGTTGCCCTTTTCCAGCTGCTGAAGAGCCAGTTTTGCTAGTGAAAAAATGCACTGACTGGACTCTGGTCCATATTTCTCTTCGGTCTGATTTACCTGAAACATCAAAAACTCTGCGTACATCTCAGTCAGGGTCTTGGGCAGCTCTCCTCCCTCTCTGGTTTCCAACATGTCCTCCAGAACTGTAGCAGTGATCCAGCAGAAGACTGGGATGTGGCACATGATGTGGAGGCTTCGTGATGTCTTGATGTGGGAGATGATCCTGCTGGCCTGCTCCTCCTCTCTGAACCTCTTCCTGAAGTACTCCTCCTTCTGTGGGTCAGTGAACCCTCTGACCTCTGTCACCACGTCCACACACTTGATCTGTTTGGCTGCTGCCGGCCGTGTGGTTATCCATATGCGAGCGGAGCGCAGCAGTTTTCCATTGATGAGGTTTTTCACCAAGATATCGGTGGTGGTGGACTTAGTTACATCAACAGAGTGACAATCGTCAACATGAAGGTCCAGATGAAGGCGGCTCTCATCCAGTCCGTCAAACACAAAGAGAAGCTTGAACTCACTCCTGTCGTAGTTGCGGTTTCCTGATGACTACAGAGCAGTAAAGATGTAATGAAGGGCCTCCTCTTTGATGTCCACAGCCTCTGGGATACATTCATAAATGAGGTTTGCCAAACTGAACTGTTTTCCCATCAGTGGATTCAGCTGACGGAAGGAGAAGGGGAAAATGAGATGCACATCTTGATTGGCTGTTCCCTCAGCCCAGTCTAGAATAAACTTTTGCACCAGGAAGGTCTTTCCAATTCCTGCGACTCCATTGGTGAGCACTGTTTTTACAGGTCTTTTTTTTCCAGAAGGATGTTGGAACATGTCTCTGGGTTTGACAGATGTCTCAGTGTCTCTGGGCCTCCAGGCTTTCTGGATCTGTTGGACCTCATGCTGTGTGTTGATGTGTATGTCACGGCCGGCTGTGATGTATAGCTCTGTGTAGATATCAACCAGACACTCTTCATCTTCTGCCCAGCCTTCTTGTGCACACAGAAACCTGTCCTGGAAGTGGGATTGGAGTTTCTGTTGGTAATACGTGATGTGGTGTGGCTCCGGTACTGGAACCATCCCATCTGTCAAAGACAGTGAGTAGGTTAGTGTGTGTACACATACAGACATTGAGCATTAACTTTTAGAGGCAGCCCAGTCTGTTCCTACAAAGCAATACAGATCCATCATTGTCCAAAACACGTCTCTGCTGCAGGTGAAACAACATGGCCGACACAAAAGTGCCACACTGTTCCACACCCATCTGAGCCAGAGCTGTGTTCTCATGAGAAAGAGTAAAAGCTACAATCAGAACATCTCATCAGTGTGAATCAGGTTCTTCAGTCTCACTCTTCCTTTCATTACAGCTTAGTGCCCCCTGCAGTGCAAGCATGGAGTCAGCAACACAGACCTGAAAGTTGCGAACTGTGTCTTCTACACATGTTTGGAATTATAAAAACAAACCTGAGGTGAAAACCAGCAAAACTTTATCTCTGTGCAGGTTGTACTGCTGCTTGTTTGATGTGTCTAATCAAAATGGAGGATGGTTTGTTATGTCACTGATAGTTATAGGACAAAAATCTACTGTATGAACAAATAGCCCATGTGGGACAGGAAGTTTTCTGTCCACGTAGAGATCTCATAAGTACGATGGTGTATTAGGGCCATTGTAAGAAAAGGAACTACTGACCCGGAAGAGGCGGGGGGCTAATATTCTAAGATGAAAGTAGCAAATTTGCTAGAAAAAAACTCAGAAATGTATGGGAAAACCTCAGATATTCTCTGACATTAGGCAATAAAGTCGCAAATCTGGATAGACGTTGCTTGCTGTCATGGTCGCCGTGGAAAAGCTCATCAAGTTTTACTGTGGCAATGCTGTGAGAAAGAAAACACCGTTGATAACCTTTCCTGCTTCAACCTCCCAACCGTAGTCAGGAGGCACAGAGGACGAGCTACGTTGCTCGTGGTTAAGCCCCACCGTCACACACAGCTGGAGTAAAGGGAGACCAGAGCACTTTCCTGTCCTTGCAGGGCGGTAGCTTTATTCTCTTATTCTTTACACTGTACATATACTTCTTGTTAATAACTCACCCCTCTCTCAAGCTAAGAACTCTCATCTTCTCTCCCACTCCTACACACATACACTCTCCTGTATCCTGCACACTCACATACACACACCGCCACAGGTACACACATGTAAGGAGGTAATAACTTCTTCATTTACTTTTGATCCCATTATTTTCCCTGTATTATGTTGATTGTATGGTTTTTCCATGTGACAGTGGGGTTTTGGCGCCCTCTACAGGGCCCTTGGAGAGTTGGCAAGGGATACTCCACCCTTGTCACCAGTCTTACATGTGCTGTTCGCGTGGTAAGTCCGAGTCTAATAAGCTCTGCAGAAATTAGCAATTTACTTTGTTGTTTTGCCGTCATAAGTCCACATTCCTATTGTTATTGTTGGAATAATAACCATAAGTTTCCTTTTAATGTTGGTTGCTAAGCGTTGTAAATTAAGCAGTCCGTTTGACAAACTGTTAGCTGCTAGCTTAAATGCAGTAGCAGTGCTGTCTCGTAGTACAGCACTATATGCTAACTTTGGGTTTATTTTTCAGTGTGTCACTGTGGAGCTTGTTAGAACTCTGGATACAAGATTTCTGTGTCCAGCCTGACCCTAATAAACGGCCTGTCGAGCCAAGAAAGAAGTTGGTTTTTGATTACACAACGCAGAAGAAAGTATACACCCACTACACACACACGTAGGCTACTCACTGCCATCCTCTTAAGAAGGCATATACCACTCTCATAACACCCTGAACTGAACTAAAGCCCTGAAACAGTTTACATGTACACATAAACCGTATGCACGCATGCAATGAAGATGACGTCTTGGAAACGCAACACGATTCCGTGACCAAGAAAAACGGATATAAATTTCTGAGTTTTTTTCTCACAAATTTGCAACTTTAATCTCAGAATATTAGCGCCCCCCCCCTTTCCAGGTCAGTATTTCTTTTTCTTAAAATGGCCCTAATATGCTGTCGTACATAACAGAGAATGCAGCTTCTCACCTTCAGCATGAGGAGAAGACAAAGTCTGAGTTGAAGGTCCAGGGTTAGTGTTCCTGATGTCATCCAATGTCTGCTGCAGGTCCTTCCTGGGGATCTTCCCTAAAATGTTCCAGGTGACCTGCACTGCATTAGGAATTCCATATGTCTGCTCCATCACAGTCACTGTTTCCAGCCTGTGTTCCTTTTGCAGGTGGCATGTTTTGATGGGTGCGTGGCCCTCTAGGCAGCCGGGCTGCTGCAGAAACCAGTTGAATGTTTTGAACTCTTCATCTGTCAGATCTTGCAGAATGTTCAGAAGGTCCTCTGACGTCATCACAGCTTCCTGGAAAAGTCAGAGGACATCAGCAGCAGCAGTATGTATGAGATGAAGTGACACCATGTCAGATTAGCTTGCAGTGGGAAAACATTCAACAAGAGGCTGTCATTGCACAAAGAGATCTTCAACATGTCAACACAGTGACAGTGGCATAGATGACGATGTTGACAGGGGTGGACAGCATCAGAGAGACAGCTCAGGTTGTTCTGGGGGACAAAGTCAGAGAGGCCAGAGTGAGAGGGTTTGGGAGAAGAATGTTGAGAATGGAGCTGCCAGACAATGGAGCTGCCAGACATCTGTGTATGGATGTGCTAAGAGAGGACAGGACGTTAGTTGGGGTGAGAGGAGAGTTTGCTGAGGATAGATGTATGTGGAAACAGAGGATTTGCTGTGGCGACCCCTCATGAGAACAGTGACGGCGCCCCCTGCAGCTACAGACTCCACTGCTGCTGAGAAGGTGCCATGTACAGAAGCTGTGTGGGGAGGTCACATGCTGTAAGTGGAACAGTGCACACACACATTCAGTGTTTGCTTCAGAGTTCTGTCACTTCTCTCCATGTGTGAACATGTGAATAAATGAACATGTGTTCATGTGTGTTTCTGTCACAGTGTGAACAGACTGAGTGAAGCACTGAGACCTTCCTCTGTAACAGTCTGTGGACTGTTTTCTATAGAAAGGACAAACACATGAGCAGCTACTGTCTGAGCTCTGAGGACTCACACACTTCTCCTCATGGCAAATATTAGATTCACATATTTATGAACCCTTGAAGAGAAAATGTTTCTTCTGATGAGTTTCAATCATCGATATGGATTCATGAAAAATAAAACATGACAAATTGATGCATTTAAATGTTTTAGTTTTAGTAATAAGAATCATCTGAACTCAATTAACCGAGATGCACCTGAACGCACCATGAACAGTAAAACAACCAAACTTACGTAACGTGGCGCGCGGCTGTTGCGCAGCACAGGTGTGTTAAACCGGAAACAGACTGATCTGATAAAGTCAGAATAAAGCGACCTTTTCTCCGCTTGAAGCTTTGAACGAGTCGATCTGAGTTTCAGAGCAAATGAAGCTGCTGAACTTTACAGAGAGAACGATCAACAGAGACGCTTGTTGTTTGTTCCGCGTTTCAGGGACTTACTACAATAAAGATCCATCAGTTACAGGCAGTAAAGATCAATGAGGTGATCACACTGATGATTGATCAGATATCGACAGACTCACCTGCTGAATCAGTCCTGACTTCTAGAAGTTTCCACCTTCATGTGTGGAGCTGCTGGTTCTGCTGCAGTCTGTCTGACAGGAGCTCAAAAACCAAAGTAAGTCCACAGAAGCCACGCCTTTAAACCAGGACACGTGATTTAAAACATGAAAACATTTTAAGCCACGCCTTTAAAATCACATCTGGTTGAAGTTTATCAGCTTTAACTTTAACACCCAGGAACTTGGTGCTCACCAAACAGGAAGTACGAGACACTGAAAACACTAAGATGAACATTACCTACAGCTCACAATGACACCATAACAGAACACAGGTTAACCCAGAGACCAAACCTAAGAGGACATAAAAACAATAAGACTGGAACAGAATCCAAGTCCTGACACTAATACACCGTCGTACAAACCAACATGACTTTTTCTATGTTCATTAAAAGTGTTTTATGTAAACTATATTTAATCATTATCAAATATATGAACATACATTTTTGTGTGTAGTCTGTTCCTCAGTTTATATTGAGTCATAAAACTTAGCTTCAAATATGCTCTGAATATCCATTTTACATTTACATTAGTCGTCCTTAACAAACGTATTCACAATGTTCACACAGTAACACACTTAAATAGTCAAAGATTCTTCATTTAACAGCAGTGTAGATAATACATATATATAAAACTTACAGAACGTCAGTTTCTCACACCAGTTGCTCTGTGGTCTGTGTCTCTGTACAACAAACCACTTCCTGTTGCATGTTCCTCATTTCAGTCCTGACACATCCTGAGCAGTGAAACCAGCCTGAACGTGCAGCATGAAGTGAACAACAGTCAGATCAGTCTGATGGATCATGTGTCACATTCAGACACATCACAGTGTAAACATGCAGCTTCACACACTGAAGCTTCATCTCTGTTGTTTCTCTGTGCTTGAAGGAGTCACACAGACACACTGTGCTGTCGCTGTGTCCTCACACTCCTTCCTCTGTTGTGTTACTGTTGCATGTTACAGTTTTTTTTCTGAATGCTTAAACACTAACAATGATTCTTATAGCACAATTTCTAAAACTATTAATAGTTATAGCAAAATCACTCACTGAGTTTACAAATCTAAAAGCAGAAACACTGCTTTACACTCAGTTTGCACTTTTGTAACACACAATTTGCAATTGTATAAATATAATCCACTTCACAGCATCTTTTTGAGGAACTGTAAACACAACTCACTGCTTTACACACAACTTCCAAATAATTAACACACTCATAGTAAAACTACACACATTTATGGCTGGTATTTACACTATTTTGCACCTGTCTGGCTACACTGTCACATGTGAGAACTGTTTTACATCATTAGTTCACTTTGCAATCAGCATGAGCTCTGTGAATAAGACACAGGTAAGCTTCAGTGTGGAGAACAATGGAGGGAGAAGAAGACTGAGAAGAGTGAGAATTAGAGGAGGAACATGAGGAAGAGGAGGACGAAGACTAGGAGGTGAATTTAGAGGAAGAGGACGAGGAGGTGAAGAGGAAGGATGAAGGGGAAGAAGAAATAGAATTACTGATGTCACCAGAGCTACAATAGTGGATCATGTGATCAACCATGGAATGACCCTGAGGGAAGCTGCCAACGGGTTCAGCCTGAGCCGCTACACTGTAGCAAGCATCATAAGGACATATTGATGAGAATGGGTTAGTACAGTTCCCTCACACTAAGTTTTGTAGGTGTACCATACTCTAATGAGAAAAACAACAATACTGTACATGTAAAACTGAAACTGTTACTCCACAGAATTACTAGACATCCAGCATCTGGAAGGAGGCATGCGAGGATATGGACCAGGCATCATGTCAGGCCTGGATACGGCACTCCAGGAGACATGTTCCCCGGTGCCTTGGACTAGAAGACAATGCATGTGATGTTGATGAAATTCTGTGGCCGGACCCAGAGAGACAATGAGACTGATTTTCTCTCTCTTTCAGTGAAATTGTATGTTTTCTAGTGTTTGTTTTGATGTGTGTGAATAAATATTCATACTTGAAATTTGAATCCCTGTGTGTTTATAGAACTATGACAAAAGTTTGACCTCACATGGACAGACCTGGTGCACAGAGAAAGCAAAAGCCAGATGTGTTTTCAGTTAATACCATCAGTGTGTAGTTGGCACATTGTGTGCTTAGTAATATGGTGGTTTGTGTTGTTTCTTTACAAAGGTTTGAAGAGTTAAGCAAGATGTATTAGCTTTTGCAAGAGGCCTACAGTGTTTTGCTGATTTGGTGTAAGGTTGTTTTATTTGTGTGTAGAGTTTTGCACAAATAGCCAATAGTTACAGAAATGTGCTTAAGCAATCAGAAAAAAAACTGTAAAACATACAATCTGTGGTCTGTTATAAAGGTGTTGATCAGCTGTCCAAGATGGCGCCAGTGTGTGTAGCCGGCTGTCTGTCTCTCTGAGCTTTGATTGTTTTTATGCTGTTTTTATCTTTTGTCACTCTAAATGTTGACTCACTGTACGTCTATGATCGACAAACGCTTCTAAATCTGCGATCATTTGTTGAAAACTTTGCTGAATTTCATCAGGATGGACAGAAAACCTGCCCTCCATTACTCTCTGGCATACCAGCTTACCTGTGCCGCACGCCGGCTCCACCTGTAGGTAGGAGACGTGGACGCCGTGGAAAACGCAGCGGAAGGATGGTGAAGCTTAAGGCCAGCTGTCAGGGTGGCCCTCGTGAATGCTAGATCGCTAGCCAACAAGACTTTCATTTTAAAGGATTTCTTTACTACAAATGAGCTGGACTTCCTCTGCATCATGGAGACCTGGATGTCTGTCGGTGAGTCGAGCGCTCTCTGCGAACTTTTACCGACCGACTGCACGTTCTTCAACTCCCCTCGGACAACTGGCCGCGGGGGCGGCATAGCGACTGTACACAAAGATAAATATATCTGTAAACAACTCACTCCGACATCGTCTTACTCCAGCTTTGAAGTCGATGTGTTCGAGCTGGGCCCGTCTCTCCCAGTGCTATGCGCTGTTATTTACAGACCACCAAAATACAGCAAAGACTTCTTGGGAGACTTCTCTGATTTCTTGGCTGAAATTATGCCAAATTACGACCGTGTTTTAATTCTTGGTGATTTTAATATTCATGTCTGCTGTCCGGACAAACCACTGGCCAAAGACTTTTTAAATATCATTGACTCTTTTAATCTTGTACAGTGTGTCGTTGGTCCTACTCAAGAGCACGGACACACTCTGGACTTAGTGCTGACTCATGGTTTTTCTGTTGCAAACTTAGAGGTGTACGATGCATCGTTTTCAGATCATATGCCTGTGGTCTTTGACTTTCTGCTCCCATGTCCTGTGGTCAAAAAGCCGTGCGCTCCTGCGCAGCGCCACCGGGTCGTTACATCCTCCACTGCTTCTCAATTCTCCGCTTCTTTCAGTCAAACCTCCGCTGCCGATCCTTGTACCGCAGACGTAGAGGCACTCTCTTCTTGTTTTAATTCTAAATGCCTGTCTATTTTAGACTCTGTGGCTCCGGTGAAAACTAGGCATGCAAAACCTAGTCCTGAGCCCTGGCTGAATGACGTCACACGCGCAGCCAGGCGTGAATGTAGAAAAGCGGAGAGAAAGTGGACAAAGGACAGGCTACAGGTGTCTTTTCAAATTTTAAAAGACAGCTGGCGCAACTATCAGAAAACTGTAAAAACGTTTAACTTTGACTTTTAACTGGGGCTAAGAAACGTGAGCACATTACTCCGATTTTAAAGTCATTGCACTGGCTCCCTCATTTTCGCATTGATTTTAAAATTCTCTTATTTGTTTTTAAATCCCTTCATGGTCTCGCCCCTCAGTACATGTCAGACATGCTCCAGCCCCACTGCCCTGCTCGCTCTCTAAGGTCAGCTGACCAGTCTCTCCTGGTCGTCCCAAAAACACAGAGAAAACGCAGGGGGGACCGTTCCTTCTCTGTCACAGGTCCGAAACTGTGGAACAAACTGCCTTTGCACCTTAGACAGACGGATTCTTTTATGGTTTTTAAGTCATCACTTAAAACATATCTTTTTACTCTGGCTTTTAACTCTGTTTGAGTTGTTGACTTTTACTTGTTTTATTGTTCTTACCCCTGACTGGTGCTTTTATTGTATGGTTTTATATTCCTATGTTTTATCAACTTATATTTATTTTATTTCATTTTATTCTAGTCAATTAGTCAATTATTCTATGCTTGGTAGGCTGTGTACAGCACTTTGGCTGACCCTGTTGTCTTTTAAAAGGTGCTCTATAAATAAAGATGGATTGGATTGGAATGTAAAAACTTTACAATTCCTGGATTTTATAGACTCAATGTTTTGACACACAAACACTCATTTCACTAAATTATTTTGCACATGTCAAAGTTGTAAATGCTGTTGCTGTTTTTTTCCGCATAAAAAGAGAGATCAGCCAATCAGAGACAGTGTGTGTGTGTCCTGTGTCTCTATTTCTACAGTTTGTGCGTCAGTTTGTGCATCAGTGTGTGTGTGTTGCTGATCAGAGTTCAGCTGTACAGAGCCAGTGTGTTGTTGTTGTGTTAGTGTGTGTGTGATGAAGAACAGTGTAAGTTATATGTGTCAAACTCAAGGCCTGTGTGTGTCTGTGTCTGTGCGTATTGGGGCGAACTCCACTGTGGTGATCCAGAGACCAGAGAAGTGTAAACCCAGGGACTGTAGAGACGGTGGAGCTCTCTGTGACGTTACATTGATGTTAGACTGACCTTAAAGGAAACGCTGGGAGGAAGCTGTTGTCTACTTAAAGTTCCAGTAGATGGTTTTATTTGGTAGAATGGTAAAATTCTGTAGGTGTTTAACAACCTGTTAAAATCCACCAGAATGCAGGAAATGGCCTCTGGTAAATTAAAACATGTCTGGGGGAGGACCTCCAGACCCCCACGCCTCCCATAATAATAATAATTAGCGGGTCCTCTGCTCCTTCTTTGTCCTTCTGTCTGATTGAAGCTCAGCCGGCTGCTTCGGTTCATATGAACTGTGAGGAAGGAGTTCACCTGAAAGCTCTGTGTAACTGTCAGCTCACTTCAAACCTTCAAACTCAATGATCTGAACGGTGCTGTCCTCACACCACGTAACTATATGAAGCTAGACAGAGGACAAACTGAACAAAGGTAAGATAAGGCTTGCTTTTCTGAGTTTTACTGAAGATCTTTGATGAACTTTCTTTGATGTGATTTTTTTGTAACTGAAAAATACAGAAAAGAAAAAGAAATGACTAGCAATACAAAATGCTACACTTAATTAGCCTAGCTTACACGCACATGTATCACTTTGCATTCAAACAGTTGAAATACTTTTAGCTCATGTACAAGTGCTTCGTGAACACATTGCTACTCACAAAGACGAATGTTTCCCAAGGCACAGGCGCTTTTAGCCACATTCAATGTTTGCAGGAGCCGTTTTCTCCCTTATTTTACTGACTGGTTGCTCACAACATTGCCGAGAAAGTGCAACAAAGATATGTGCCAGGTAAGAGCGCTCACTCGTTCATGTTGCCAAACACACAAAATCAACAAAGAGGGTTTGTACTACAGATGTCTCACTCTGATCAAATTTCAAACCGTAAAAATATTGTAAATATATACAATACATATGTGAGGGATCTAATGACTTATGTGTTGTTGTTAAGTTTGAGGTTGTTGTGCAGTTTACAAGCACCCCCTATGTCTACTTATTTATTTCTTCTAGTGAGTGTGTTTTGTTTTCATTTAGAATATTTGTTATTAGTGTGGCAGTGCTTTAAATTCCTAGATCAGTGTCCTGTTTGGAACGTTGGCTCTGAGTTTATCGGCCCCCCGGCAGCTGATGGATCGCTGGTGTGAGGAGCTCCCACAATTCTGTGTATTATTGACTGAGAAGGTAGAATAACACCTTTGTTTCCTATAAGAGGACAGCTCAGTGGTCATTCTTGATCTAAAACTGCAACATATTTTGGCGAGCCAGCCAGGAGAGAAGTTTTTTCATAAGTAGCGGACTTTTGTCAGTGCCGGCGGCCAACGGTAGCCGTTGTCAGCCGTGGAAGAGAGACTTCTCTCCAACAACGAACCTAGACAAAACGAAAAAAAAAAAAACGGATCGTACTAACAATGGAGCTAGAAGCCTTAAGAGACCAAGTTACCACTACACTCTGTCAGTTAAAGTGGGAAGAACTTGTGAAGGTCTGTAATTTTCTGATTACTGTACTACTGTGTTCAACACATGTGCACCTAAAACTGGACCACAGTGTTCCAGCTGCATGGCCCTATTTCAGGTGGTGAAAAAGGTGCAAATTTAGTAACTCTCACATAAAGAAGCTCAGAGATTTTTCATGTTTTACTCCACAAGACAAAATACATTATTTAATTATGATTTAAGGTTCTTATAAGTCTAACAAATGGTTTTGGGTGCTAACAGGTCACTAAATGAGACTACAGAGGCTAACAGGAACATTACCCATTATTGTACCAAAAGGATCAGCTGCACTGTGGTTAACAGTAGAGGCCCTGTTAACACTGGTTTTATTGTTGTTCTCCTCAAAACTGATTCTTATTACTCTATTGCAGCAACAAGAGGTAAAAATACTTTATTAATCCCATCAGTCAGCCATATAGTCATGCAGAAAAAAATAGACAGCTGCCTACAAAACTGGAGAAGGACCAAATCATCATCCGCAAGCTCTACTTCAGACTTTATCCTGGGGAAGCCACTCCATGCCTGTAGGGACTCCCCAAGATACACAAGGAAGGAGTCAGCAAAAACATTTTGGAAAAAGCTGTAACACACAGCACACAATAATTAGACAGGCTGCATGAACCCCTGATGAACATCTACTGCCCGCTGCACACATACACAGTCTGTGTAACAAAACACTGACACATCCATCCATATAAGGCTTTTAAATATATCAGAAGTTACTGTCTGCAAAAACAAGAAGTCCCACACAGTGGTAACACAACAGGAAAATTCATCTTCTATAAAACACATCATGACCACTAAGGCTCTGACACACTGAAGCAGACTGTTGTTAGAAGGTAAGCTGATGATGTCATTGTTTCTATATGAAGGAATACTTCCTTTCCGCTTGTGTAATTAGATAATCCACCAAGCACAGGCCTTATTCATACATGTAGACCAGGATCTGTTGGTTCCAGTGTCTGCATGCATAACATGAATGTTTACTGCTGCCTGAAGAGAAAACAGCTCACCGAGATTTCTCACTTTATCTGATGGTGAATGATTTCTTCTGCACACAGTAAACATATCATTATGACTGAGATGGAGCCGTCTCATTAAAAAAAATGCATAAACCACTTCATATCATTGGGGTCCAACCAACAAGTCCCCCCAGCTGACTGGTGACAGTTATAATATTTCACCATGTTTCAAGCATGACAGCATGCTTAGGTCAGCCATCATCCATCCTGACTATCAGACTCACAGTCACAGCTTCCTCCAGCTGCTCCTGAGGGATCACTAGCTCCTCTCAGGCCAGCCAGAAGACCCTCCAGTGTGTCCTGGGTCAGCTTTATGTTCTCCACCAGCACGGCTGTGCCTGGTGCACCTCTCAATGGAGGCACCCGGGGGTGTGTCCTACACACTACACATATCTTCTAAATGTGGCCACACACCAGCTAAAAGCTCACTCAGCCTGTTGCTGTCAGCTCTGCTGTGGTTGGTGGATGACCCTGCACGTGCACAGGTATGCATTTCCACAGGCACATTTAGTGCACTTCATGGGTCTGCTAATACAAGTGGATGTTAGTCTGAGTCTGAGTGTGTGTGTGTGTGTGTGTGTATTATTTGTACCATTTTTAGCTGCTCATGGAGAACATTTTATAGTGTGTGAACAAGTGTGGATTTATGCAGCACAGTGTCATATGTGAATTTCTCTGCACTCCACTGAACATCCTTAATCATCTTTATACAATGATGTTTTTCATAGTACGAGCACTTGTGGTTTTCATGCTGTATCTCTGTACAAATAAAACACACGTTTTAAATGATAATGTGTCTTTATAGTGGGAAGGTGAACATGTTTTTACATCAGTTCTACAGGACCACTGTGTGCTTTTGTTTTCTTTTTTATAAATTGTTTGCTGCTGGTTTCATTGTGGTTGAAGGAAGGAAGGATGTCTTAAAACCCACTGAAGGTGCTGCTGGAAAACTTGAGTATTTTAAAAGTTAAAAGCAAAGCAGAGAGACAATACTTTATTTACAAACTACTGTCAAAAGGAAACAGTTATATATGAGCTCTGAAGGAACAGTGTGGCTCTAACTGCAGGACAACATTGAAATTCATCTGAGCTGAAGAAATCACAAACACACCATCAGACAGTCTGTCAGTGTGTCCACTCACAAACAGTCCAGCCCGCTACATGTCCTCTAATAAATAAATAAGGGAAGCAGAGTTCACAGAGGGAGGAGTCTCTTATTTTGAAAGGAACACCATGGCAACCGCCCCATCAACAGTCCATCAAATGATTCAAAGAGCTGTAACACAACAATCTGGTCTATGCCTAGCTAGTTAGCATGCTAACTTCAGTCCACGCAGAAGTCTGAGGCCTGGACATCATAGCTGGTATATTTGACCTATTGTGGTCTGAACCATTCATATTTAATCTGATCTTTGGGACACTGTAAGCATGAAATCACTTTACAGCTGTCAGTAAATCTGATCTACATATAGATATCTGTTTAAAGAAGGAAACCAGTGCAGAGCTGCTCAGACTGGGACTGTGATCAGACCTCAGCAGTCTGTACAGCATGATGACATACTGTGGGAATAACATGAAGCAGAAAGGTCACCAAAGTCCACATCTGTCTGCTAGTAGACCAAGCACAGCAGGAGCTAAAAGCTAAGAAAGGAGCACACAAATGTCCGTGTGCAGCATAAATATATGTAAACATTTGGTGAATTGCTGCATATTTAGGGATGCAAGTAGCTGAGTAGTGGTGTAATGTTATAAAGCTTTGTGTAACAATCAGCTTAGGCTCTCAGGATTTAAATGTGACTGTACACAGTTAACTCAGATGAGGTCAAACTGAGGGAATTGTCTTTAAGAGCCCCACAGCAGCAACTTAGAAACACAACAGGATACATAACCAGTGTAACCTGCACAGGTGGAAGGGGTGTGTCCTCCTGACTATCAGCTATACAAACTCAGATGACCCATACAGAAACACAGCAAAAGCAACAAATCCACATGTAACAGGAACACTCTTTACAAATACCAACAATACACTGTAAAAAAACACCAAAAATATATTTATGTCTCTGTTTCCTAATATTAATTACACCACTCGGCAAACCTAGAAGCAGCTAATCACTTGTTTCCAGTGACACAAGTGTTACACCAGGTTTTCCCCAGAAAGTTTCCCAGTTCTATTATATATATCTTATCTATCTACTATCTATAAAGACAGCTGCTAAATGACGCTCTTCATCTGACTGTGAGCCTGCTGACCCTGTTTCTGTTTTTGACAAACATACAGCTGCAGCTGTAGTCAGCTCTGTGTGTGTGAGCCCCCTCCCTGTCTTTACTTCCCAGGTGAGGGAGAGTGAGCGAGCGACACTGACTGACAGTGAGAGAGGCTGGGAGTGGTCTGCTGTATAAAAGTTGAAGTGTCTTCCTCATTCCTTCATTTGACTTCTCTCTCCTCATCCTCACACCTGACACTCTACCTGCACAGGTAAGCTTGTCTTCGACTCCTCTAACTTAGATTCAGACTTACTCAGTCTGACTGTGTGTTGCTGACTGCAATGTGTGTGTGTGCATGTTATTGATCAGGATGTCAGCGCAGAGTTACATCGACGTACTGATGAGGCCTGACCACTACGGGTTCTACCCCATGGCAGAGGGCGCCATCTGGGAGTTTAGATCATGTATGCCATTGGGCTCCACCCCTGGTCTGAGTGGCATCAAGGTACACACACACACACACACAACAGTGTTTATGATAAGAGTGTAAAAAGTGTGTGATGGGGTTGTGGAGGGTTATAAACTGTACCGTCAGCATGCTGTCGTGTTTGTTTACACATTGTATGTGTGACTCTTCGCTAACACTGATGACCCACTTTGGTTTGTTGTCACATTTGTGACTTTATTGTGAGCAGAGATGAAGAAAAACTGAATTATATTCGAGGAGAAAACATTTTTCAGTAACTAATTGATGAATAAATAACAAACTTATTTCCTTTGCTCAGTTAAAGTCTACACACAAAACAACAAGTGGCCCTCAGGTTGAGGTGTGGCCCCGGAGAGAGAGCAGCTTGAGGAGCCACACCTGAGCCTGAGGGCCAGATGCCCAGGGGGGCAGGATGGGGGCGTTGCGGTTTATCAGGTTATGCATGTTCTTCAGACGCTTGGTGGATTCTAGTTTGGCAAGTTAAGATTTATTTTAAGAATGTTTATAGGTTTGTTGTCATGAATACAGTTGTAACTGTGCTGGACTGTACTGCTGGACTGATGTAAGGTCAGACTCTGCATGGAGATGAAGCTGCCGCACTGCACTCAGTGTTTTTATGATGTGCCTCAGTCATGATGCCGGTGCGCTGGCTGAGTTAGTTAGCTACTGTCTGCTAACACAAGTCCATCCATTATTCTTATGATTGACATTCATCATAGCTCATCGAATATTTCAAAGATGTGTGTACTGAATATTAAATGTAACTACACATCATCAGTTTTCTTTGATTATTTTAATCTCTGACTCCCTGATCAGGAGTCTTTCTGATGTGTAAGATGACCAGGCTGTGTGTACAGTAGCTGCTCCCTGTTGAGATGACACACTTTGAATAAAGTCTGAAACATGCTGAATCAGCTCTTTGTCTTTTTCAGCCAGATGAGATTAGGAAGCTGGTTTCAGACACTCCCACAGTTGTGTGCATCGCTGGACAGAAGTGCCTAGTGCTCAGAGACGAGCTGCACTGTGCGCCCATCTACTTGATGGACTTGAAGACCATGCCAGATGCTGAGGGCAACAAATACAGCATCTGTGTGGGCAAGTGCAAGACAGGTAAGACTGAGGGGGGAGATGGAGGGAGAAAGGGATGTTTTTGAAGAAAATGTTGTCCTTACTCTCTCTCTCTCTCTCTCTCACTCTCTCTCTCCACAGCTGTCGTCATTGGTAAGGGCAAAAAAGGGGTCACAGGTGGACAGGTGTCCAACATGGTGGGTATACTTAGGTCCGCCCTGTGCGAAATAGGCCTATAAGACAAGATGGCTGCCATCCCTCGTCTACCTACCAAACAAATGCTCACCAACACCGTCTGTGTTCTGTACTGAGCTGAGAACATGGACTCTGTCCCCCTCACACCACCATAACGTGTGTTTATGTGTGTGTGTATGCATCATGTTTATTGAGTGCACACACAGGGAGCCAGTGTTAGATTTCCAAGTCTGTGGAACTCAATAAACACAATAAAAACAAACATGTTTATCCTGAAGTGTGTGTGTGTGATTGCTCTGTCTAAACATTGTGGGCTCTCTTCACTGTCAGGTTTATTACATTTGACCTTGCGGCCCTCCTGGCTTAGATTCCTCCAGCTTAAGACTTCACACAGACAAACATCACACACACACACAACATTAACTCAAATGAGGCCAAAACTGACACACAACAAAGAGCACATTCTGGTACACTGTGATCAACATAAACAGAGACTAGAATGTGTTCATTTTGTTATCTACAATTGAACAATTCACAGTAAACCATCTGAGTGGTAGGGGCCAGCTATGATGGACCAATGTAGTCCCTCTCATTAGGAGGTAGAACCTCTCCTGATAGAAGAGATCCTCACACCTGTCATAGAAGAGAATAACCTACAGGGATCAGTGGACAGCCTATAGGGTCAGAAGGCATTATCCAGGGTTTCCACAGCTGGAATAGACTGAGTAGACCGCCCCCTTAAGGAGACCCAGACAGAAAACGAGTCCAGCAAATATCTTCACAAGACATCTGTATCATAGTGGTTCTCATCAGCCACTGTCCAGCTACTCCAACACTCTGGGAGCATAAAAAGTCTGTCCAGTAAGAAATGTCACTATTAATCCATCTGGGGAGCACATAATGGAGGTTCCAGTTTTGATCAACAAGTCTCTGCCCATCAAATTCACTGGTGATGAGCTGGAGCGAATGAAACAATGTCTGTGGTGCTGCTAACACAGTTTCACAAGTTCTGTGAATGGCAGATGTTAAGGTTTCCCAAAAGAAGCCAACTGATGGAATGATGTGAGATGCCGGTGTGATCTTTGACAGCCATTTCCCTGGGGAGGATACCGGGGAGCCCCTTGAGGTCACTGACGGGGCTGCTTGTAGGGACAGTCTCTTTCCCAGGGGCCAGGTTCACAATAGAAGCAGTCACCTCCACTCAAACCGCTGTATCCACCCTTTCCATGCCCCCCTCCCCTACAGCCACCCTCTTTTCCCCTCCAGTTACTTCCTCTACGATATTGACCCCACCCACCTTGATAGTGGGGGCGTGTGACCCAAAATGGGGTTAAATACATATCAGGATTTCCCACAACTGGGGACTGTGGCTGAGGTGGGGGAGCAGGCTGAGGCTGAACCACCCTCTGTGATGCAGGGGTGCACTTCTTCATTTTCCTCTGATATGCTGCTTTCTTTCTAGCTTGAGCTAACTGCAGCTTTAATAATTGTGTCTGCAGCCCTTTCATCTCCATGGTCTCTGTGTCAGTGTTGTCAGTGTGTAGATTCATATGGTGTACAACATGTCTCTCCCAAGCAACAGAATCACTTCCTGGTAAAGCAGGGTCATTTTTCTGGGCCTGCTGAAGCAACAGGGGAAGCCCCCCACCTCTGTTGCCTGTATATACCAGTGCTGCTGGGCACCAAGTTGACTAAAGTTCTCTCCTGTCTGTCTGTCTGTTACTCGCCCCCTCCCATCAGGGACAGTCATGATGGGGTACATCCTAGGAAGTGGGGTCTGAGGCAAGCAGAAGCTACAGCAGAGGCGGGTGAATAGGGAGGCGGTATCTCCGCCCCCTGAGTTCCCTCGCTCTATACTTCCTGTTTAATGTCAGTGGTACTACCAGACTCCTTACAATCATCATCTATGCAGCACAGATATGCCTGATATAGAATGTCTCCTCATCAGTCTTCACTGCCTCCTTCAACTCAACTGTCTCTAACACTAATAATCTAATAATCTCCTCCTTTCTCTCTCTCTCTAGTTTAACTTTATTCTCCGCTGTTGCAATCACACTTTTTAGCGGCTTTTTATCATCTCCTTTCACTCCCTGTCCTGTCATTGCTGTACACACTGCTGCTTCCATCTCAGCTGCAGCCTTCTGTTGTCCCTCTGGTCCTGCCTGTCCGCAGCAACAGCTCAACATCTTACTCATCTGTTCATCAATTGTTTTCCACGTAGACATGATTACCACTCACCAAATCCTTCTTGCGTACCTGCTGTATGTTAAAATGTACCTTCTATATGTGCCTTCGTCTATCCCTCACTGTGACTCTGGCAACAGAGTCACACACCTTCACTTAAACACACTTTCACACATACATGTCACTCATTCAACTTACAACAAACACTCTGTACAAACTCACTTCTCTGCCAGCGCAGAATCAGTTTCAAACACAACAATTCTCCGACAGCGCGGAGTACATAAAACAACCACGACAAGACAAGACAACAAATCACCGGTTTATCTTTTCCTTAACAATACAGCGCTTTCTCAATTTACCTAGGCCTATATTTGAAACTTATTGCCAATGTTTTAAAACATTTTAAACTTATTGCCAATCAATCGTTATTTTTGCCAATCCGCTTTTGTTCTGGTTACGCCCAATCTTTACATCAAGTTTTTCACTTTTTCATTCATTTAACACACTTTGATTCTATTACTGCCAATCCATTCTTTCTTTTCAGGGGTCATCAAATTCCCTCGGGCTCTCAACCGAGCTTATCTATGCTCGCGTCCAAACATAGTGGGGGATGCCACTCCCAATGACATAACGCTCATTCACGTTATTGTATTAACCCTTTTTTTATTCTTTTTATTTTTAATTGGTTAATATCTCTCTCAGTGTCACTTTTCCTTTTTCTCTTTTACTTCATCTCATTTTCTCTTTTACTTCATCTCATTTTCTCTTTTACTTCATCTCATTTTACTTCACTTATTAAGACTTACAATCTGCCTCTTACAATTTGAACTCTAAAACACCATACCCATCCCAGTGACTACTTAATTTAGATTGTCCAATGTGCAGAATTTTGATTAAACAGGTATCTGCTTACCTTGTTATTATTGGCCAGCCAGTAGTCACTCCGTCAGGCAAGATGTCATTTGACCCACACTCCTTCAAGTCCCTGTTCGGGCGCCAAATTGTCGGGGTGAAAATCCCCTTGTTTCCTTCTGATCACCCCCTGAATTAGTTTGTAAGGAAGGAGCGGATAAATTCTGGTCTCAAAATTATAATTTATTAAACAATGAGGCAAATTCTGAGTCGCAGAGCTCTGGGTTGTTGCACACACAGAACCAAACAAGAACAACACAAGAACAGGACAACCAACAAGAACAAACAACCACACAGCAACAACGAACAATGCAACCACCACTGGACATGGGATTCACACATTGATATACCCCATGGGCGTTCCTGCCTGCCGGCCCACAGGGGCATCTACCGCCCCCCTGCAGACCCTGGTTCATACAGCAACTAGACCATTAGTGTTTACTGCCAAATAAGGTAAAACTTCAATTCCTCAAATCTCATAGGTTGTGAGTCCAATCTGGGGGTGACCATAAAACTGGGTACTCAGGAGAAAAACACATTCCTTTAGAATCTGGCTTTTATCAGGTCAAAGGTGCTGCTGTCCTTAGTCTGAATTTATGACCATCTCGTACCAACCGGAGCTCTCTCCAGAGAGCAGAAGAACAACTGATCTCATCTGCCACAGCCTGAACTGCAGAAAACAACGTTATATGACATACTATGAAATTACTTATTAATACATTCAGTATCCGCAAATTACTTTGATTTTCTATAAAATTTCCTAACACATAAACACTTATGAAAATCACATTATTAAGCGCTAAACACATATAAACATGAATACTTATATATCTGAACACACTGCATGTTAACACCGTGCAGAATAAATTCTTTCACCCAACAGCTGTTACATATAAGACATAGAGGACGTCAACATTCAGACAACAAAGGGTTAAAGAGTGTGAATACTTGGCTGCTACAAGATAAACATCAGATCAGATCATCAATCAGCAAATGTAACTCTGTCAATAAATAACATATCTGTCTCAGTCTGTAATAAAGCTGAAACAACACACGGCATGGCCGACCTCTGGAAGAGCTGTGGACAGAGTCAGTCCATCACTCAGAGACAAAGAACTACACAGTGACTCTGCTGTTGGTGCTGAATCTTTCTATTTCTGTGTCTCATAACAAGAGAAACTGTTAGAGAAACAAAGACAAGTGCTGCTGCTGTCAGTCCAATGATGAGTCCTGTCCATCGTCCTCCTGTGTCTGCTGGTGGACTCAGAGCTGGTCTGTCAGTGTGTGTCTGAGCAGCAGCTGCTGTAAAGGACAAAAATGTGAGTTGAGACTTGTTGATGTTTAAATGAACATGTGGACTGTTTGAATTGAACCTGATGCTGTCTGTCTGTACAGAATATTATATGTTACAGTTAGAAGAACAGAAATCAGACAGTTCTCAGCAGACAGCAGCTTTAACTTACTCACCAGAGACTGTGAGCTCACAGCTGGAAGAACCAGGACCAGAAGCTGTCCTCACATCACACACATACAGACCAGAGTCTTCAGTCCTGAGTCTGGACAGATGAAGTCTGATTCGTCCTTCTCTGAGGGCGTCTGTGTCACTCTGGACTCTTCCTGAAAAACCTTCATCCACAGACTCTGAGAGCTCCACACCAGCATGGACCCAATACAGGACTGAGGCTGTGAGGTTGGTTATATGATCACAGAGGACATAAATGTCCTCAGTCTTAGTCTGAGAGTCTGTGTTGAACGTCCACTCCAGTGTGATGTTGTGGTTCTCCTCTGCCTGATAGGAGCTCTGTGTCTCCTTCACTTCAAGTGCTGCTGCTGAGGAGGTGAGGATGAGGAGCAGCAGGATCATCTTCTCTCTGTGAGAGGACACAGAGGTGAAGAGTCATCAGGTTCAGTTCAGTTTTTTTAATAAAACTTGATTTGTTGTTTTACTGTTACACAACAACACACACACCTAAACCTGAGAGTGTTGTTTGTTGACACACTGTCACTTGCTGCTGGGTAAAAACATCCCTCTGTATGTATCAGAGAGGAAGACGTGACTTCTTGCAGCTGATCAGAAGGACAAAGAGGGAGCACAGCACCTGTCTGTCTGACCGCTCTACTCACAGACCTGGACAGTGTTTCTGCATTTACAGTGACGAGTGCTGCTGTTGTTAACTTGTATCTGATCTACAGCACTCTGCTGCTGGTGGGTGTGACAGACAGCAAACAGGCGGAGCAGGACACAGAGACAGGGACCACCCCCTGCACTCTGCTCCACCCTTCGTGGGTGTTTCCTTTTTGTCCCCGAGCAGAGTGAAGGCAAAAATAAAACAACAACAGAAGAGTCCAACAAGTCTCCATCAGTGTGTGTGTCCCTCCTTCACACAGACTGAATGTGTCCACATGTGTCTCTTGGTGGGTCCATGTTGTCCCTCCTGTCATGTCTTTGTTCCATCAACATGTGTGTGTTTGAGCTGCTAAACTCATTCTGTACAAACACCTTGTTTTTACACTTTACACAAACTTACACTGTTCTTCATCACACACACACACACACACACACACACACACACTAACACAACAACAACACACTGGCTCTTACCTTTTCAGCAGCTGACATGAAGCCCTTCTGTATGTCACCACAGTTCCAACCAGTCTGCGCAACACAGCAGCACACACACATATACACACTCAGCACTGATCACTGTGTCCCGCCCACTGAACACTTCTCCTCTGTGGTTCTGTGGTTAACTGCAGGAGCTTTGGTTTCGTGTTTGTCTTCCTCATCTTTCAAATGAACTGAGTCCATCAGGGAGCCCCTGAAGGTGCACAGCATGTTCACATGTGTCCTAACACACTGTTTACAGTCATATTTATCAGGACGGAACAAACTGATCAATAAAGTGTGTTTTAACTTTTATGTTGATGGTCATATTTTATTAAAACACCAAATATTTCTGCAGGTTCTTCATCACAAGCTGACAACATGCTGCTGTCACACAGCTCCTGGACTACACAAACCCAGAGGAGGCTGTAAACACACAGCGTGCTCAGTCTGAATGAGGAAGTCTGAGCAGAGAGAGAGAGAGAGAGCTGCTGATAGAGACGCTGCTTCACTCAGCGAGTGAAGACTGAGCGAGGTGTCACGTGATCATGGTCATTAACTTCCTCTCTATTTCTGAAACTCTTCCTCATGTATTGTATCTGTCCACCTCTCACACTGTCCCTCCTTGTATGTAAATGAGCATGGTCCTGAGCAGCTCGGTGTAAATCAGTACAGGAAGTGATCAAGTTCTAAATTAAAGTCACATTCATGAACTTCACGGTTTATTTGTCGCCTCAAATGTTTTCAGAAACTCGTTTAACTGAATTATTTCAACGATATCAGAGAAAGTTTTTAACCGAGCCGCCATGTTTGTTCTGTTTGAAACTCCGCCCACAGAGAAACCAGCCAATCAGAGGATACTTCTGCTTCCTTTCCTTTTCTTGGAATCATTAGTGGGCCAATGCTCTAGTGCATCGTTCCACTATTGTTATTCCACTTGTTGTACTGCGCAGCGGGTAGAAAGGGTGAAAACATCCCTCAGCCTGAAGGTAAGACTGAAGCAAAGTGTCAGCAGTGAGTAAAGGTGTTGGTCAGCAGCTCCATCAGTCTGTAACAGCATGTGTTTGATGGATTATTGGGGGCTGGCTGCAGGATCCATCAGCAGGTCTGACAGTCACTCTCTCAGTGTGTCCTCCTGTCTTTCTGTCTTTACTTTGTTCTTCACACAAACTGTTGTTGGACTGCAAACAGCGTTTTTACTCATTTGATGCTGATTTCAGGATTTTCTTCACTTTGATCCACAAAGTCTGAAACACACTGTAAAGGCTGCTGACATGTAGACTATAAACTGTCTTTATGTTAAACTGTCTTTATCTTTAAACTGTCTTTATCTTTAAACTTTATGTTGGACTGAGTGGGTGAGTTAAAGGGTTAAACCAGAGCTCCTGGTCTGAGCTGCATTCCACACTGACTGTGGTGAAGTATCAGTGGTTCAGTGTGCCGGCAGCAGATGGCAGCAGACGTCTCGCTCACACTGTAACAACAGCTGGTGTTGATAGAATAACTTGACTGAGAGTTGATTCAGTTTGTAACAGAACATTTAGTGTGTGATGTTGTTTTATTGCTGCTGTATTTATTTGATCTATATCTGTATTGATCACAGTTTCATCAAGTGATGAGAGCAGGCTGACCCATGTTGTTAAAGAAGAGGGGGAGAGGGAGCAAGCTGCTGATAACTACAGTGATCACAGAGTGAGTGAGTGAGTGTGTGTGTGTGTGTGTGTGAGATGCATCTGGTTTATGAAAATGATCAAGCAGGCATGAAGTGAAAATGTCACAGAGATGTTTCAGTGCAGACTGTAGATCTGTTTGGAAGTGTGACTGATGGTTTTTAACTTTGACAGCTTCCCTCACATCTGTCTGACTGAACCTGATGACTCTTCACCTCTGTGTCCTCTCACAGAGAGAAGATGATCCTGCTGCTCCTCATCCTCACCTCCTCAGCAGCAGCACTTGAAGTGAAGGAGACACAGAGCTCCTATCAGGCAGAGGAGAACCACAACATCACACTGGAGTGGACGTTCCCCACAGACACTCAGACTAAGACTGAGGACATTTATGTCTACTGTTGTCATTTAACCAAAAAAGAATCAGTCCTGTATCTGGTCCATGCTGGTGTGGAGCTCTCAGAGTCTGTGGATGAAGGTTTTTCAGGAAGAGTCCAGAGTGACACAGACGCCCTCAGAGAAGGACGAATCAGACTTCATCTGTCCAGACTCAGGACTGAAGACTCTGGTCTGTATGTGTGTGAAGTGAGGACAGCTTCTGGTCCTGGTTCTTCCAGCTGTGAGCTCACAGTCTCTGGTGAGTGGCTTCACTTTGTATAAATCTGAACCTGGTTGTTGTGTCTATGAATGAATTGTGTTACTTGAAGAACTCACTCTGTGTCTGGTTGGTCTCTGCAGCAGCTCCTGATCCGTCTGAACCTGAGATCACAGCTGATCCACCAAACGCAGCAGGAAGAGGAAGGACGGGCCTCTACTGTGCACTGACAGCAGCTCTGCTGGTTCTGTGCTTCCTGTTGTGTTGTGTGTGTTCCATTACTGTGTGCCTACAACAGAGGATTTCTACAGCCCCGAAGCCTCAGACACAGTTTCCAGTTCAGGAGAATCAGTTGGATCAAACATGTAATAGAGTAGAAATACTTTATTCATCCCAAGCTGGGACATGTCTCAATAATCAGACTGTTGGCTTCACTTCCTCATGTTGAACACACTGAGTTCACGATCAAATGATGGACCGAAGGACAGAAGTGCTGTTAGTTTGAAGGTCCAACCTGCACTGTGGTCACTTTATTGCTGAGAAGCACGTCTACCTCACATCCATGTGATGAGCAGCTGCCATACATGACTCCATCACTGGGATGAACTGCAGTTCTGAAGATTCTGGAAGTGACAATAGCACCTGTAGACTCAGCGTCACTGGATTCACTTCATCACTGTTGCACTGACTGCAGACTGAAAGCTGCCAACACACACACAGAACTCTGTCCACCAGCAGACAGGACCCATCACTGGATGGTAGCAGCAGGAGAATGTTAAACATGGATCCTGACTGTTTGTACTGTTTCTTTATCTTTTCTTCTTCTTCTTCCTCTGCTGACGGCCTCCTGTGCTGCTCATGCTGTCTGTATGTTGTCAATGACAGAGACTCTGTGTGTTCATATATTCAACAATATAGATTTAATAAAATGTAACACAACAATCCAGGAAGTTGTTTGTATGTGAGCGAGCAGCGAGTGAGACAGAAAGGTGCAGAGAAATCCATCTGACAGTGACTGACACCTTGACAGACCTGCACTGTTCAGTGATGTCATCCTGACAATTACCTGATCAATTATGTCATCTAGAACAAATTTGATTCTTTTGGCAAATATTTTGTAATCATTATTAAGTAAAGAGACAGGGCGCCAGCTGTCCATGAGGAGTAAATCCTTCTTTGGGTTAGGTATTAGAGTTATAAGGCCCTGGGTCGGAGTGGAGGCAGGGATTCGCTGCTTATGCATTTGGAGAAAAGACCAAGAAGGAAAGGTGCTGGCTGGTTAGAGAAGATTTGGTAAAATTCAGAGGTAATACCGTCAGTGCCTGGAGATTTATTAAGTTTGAGATGTCCAATAGCAGATATAACTTCCTGTAGAGTTAGTGATTTATCACAAGATTCTTTTGAATCAGTGTCAATTAGTTTTGTTTCTGTGAGAGAGTCCATGAATTGACAGGTAAATTCCTCCTGTGTTCCCCGCCCTAATGTAAGTGGGAATGTCTCATGCCTCCCAGTCTGTGTCGTCATTGTGTTCGGGTCCGCCCCCAGCAGGTCACCATTATAAAAGCACGAGGAGCTGCCTTCAGTCTCAAAGGAAGGAGGAAACGGCGCATGAACAACTAGCTGCTGCTTCACCTGCAGGTAAGGAGATATTATGGACTGATACGTTTCTACAGCTTTAACTGTTGTGCAGTTAATCATTTATTACTAAATAATAATGCACGGGGTCTGCACATGTTATATATCTAACGGTTGTGACTGTCACTGGTTGACATGGACGCGGTAATCTCGCCAAGTGAGCGACTGACAGAATCAAGAGCAGATATTGGGATAAAGCTGCCTTTAGCTCCTTTATAGGGCACCATGGAATATGATGGTTGGACTCTCGTCACGTCGTGGTGGTTGTCTTTGAGTGTTCTTCACTATAACACACAGCGCTGCTTATGTTTTAAATGCGGCTGTAGTTCGGTGTCCGTGTGTTCTTCAGCTGTTTCGCTGCTGTATGTGCGCGTTAACGGTGTGTCGGATTAACTGGTGCCCGAATTAACTGGTGACCGAGTGGGTGCGGTACAGATGTATCGTGGGCTGTCTCTGCAGGACCCGTTTCTGTTCAAACCAGGAAGTAAACATCGGGAGTTCTTCTTCCATAAAAATCTATTTTTACTCGTTTTAGGAGTAACAATGAACGTGACCATGTCGGCCAGCATGTAACAGCATGTTCAACGTCCTCAGCTGTGTGGAAAATAAATATATTATGAAGCTAAATTTAAAAAGAAAACGCGGTCACATCTTGAACCGATGGAGGTTTGTTAACAGGGTCAATACAGACCATACATAGAACCTGCTAGTTATGGTCGGGAGATTTTCTATGGCCGTGATTGTTGATTCCTGACCCCCAGGAACATAATCTTATACTTGAATAATAGTCCTGATTGTGTCTGTTATTAGAAGACAGAATCCACGCATCTTCTGTGGATGTGCGCTGTCACAGCTGAACCTGGCTGTGGAAGTGTGGATTCAGCCAACATTCATTGGGTCATATCAGTGCTGTACTGTTTACTTTATGTGTAGGGTACACCACCAATCAACAGTGTCACTACACAAACGCTGCTGATAATGTTAACAATATATTTAACCATGAACCTACATTCTAAGCAGTATTGTCTGTATCGGATTATTTGGTGCCGCAGTATTTTGAACAGGCAGCTGCGCGGACACCAAAAACCTCTGTTGACACCGCTGAACTTTTTGTTGTAATAAAAAACTCATATTGTTGTCTTTCTGGTCACGTTTAAACAGATGAACAGCAATAAATGAAAACGTTTATCAGCTTGGGCTACACTCATAATGCTCAGCTCAAGAAGCGATGACGTCTTCGCCCAGGTTAACTGGTGACCCTGGCACCTGGCGTCCAAACAACTCTGTATTAGCTCAAAGCGGCAGATAACTCTTAACTCCTCCTTATTAACTCGTGTATATGACCAATGACGACGGTTTGAATCCTGCAGAAGAAAGTTGCCACCCTGTAACACACACACACAGCTCTGTGTTTGTGAACATTAATCAGTGATTATGTTGATTATTCATATGTTCATAGGGATTTAGTCTCATGTAGTGTCTGTCCATATTTGTTTCATTGATAAAACACAAACATGGTCCTCATTAAAGTGTGTATTTCATGTGTGTTAATGGAGGAAGGTCCATGCTGTGACCGCTGTGATGACTCGAGCACCGAACGCAGGGGTCAGAAACCTTCAGCATGAAAAGAACCATTGGGCCTTTTCTCACCGAATAAAGCCACAAACCCCTCAGATAAAACTGTTTGACAGAATATTAAACGTTTTATGTTAATATCATGAGAGCATCTCAATCTCCAAAGAAACAACAACACTATGACAAAAACATCATTAATAAATACAATACATTTAAATTAGAGGCCATTATTTATTCACATTGTTATTTTTCTTTGTTTTTTCTTTCTTTTCAAACATGAGCTCGCCACAGAGGGATGAAAGAGCCGCATGCGGCTTTGCATTACGTCCTATTGCAGTGCATTGGCCCACTAATAAATGATATCATGGAACTTTTTATTTAGCATTTAGGCTAGAGTCAAAATCTGATTTACTTATTTATTTTAACTTTACCATGTCAAGTGACGTCAACACATTTTTCTGAGTTTCGGTCTGATCTGTGAGACTTTTCAATTTTTAAATTCTGCAGGGGATGGTCAGGTAACAGCTCCAAGGTGCTCCGGATTTTTCAGGTGTTTCTGTATTTCTTTGTACAGATAACAAAGCCCCACCTTCTTCAGAACCAACTTCTTCTGCTGTATTGGAGTGCACTTTCCTTCCAGGGCCCATTTTAGGGCTAAACAAACATGGTTTATTAGTAAACGTATTGAAATCATTGGTGACCTCAGAAACACACTCTAAGATAACTGGTGAATGCTATCAGAGAGTTACTGAATGATCACACTGTTCATGTAGGAACACAAGCTGCTTCTCACCCGTCAAGACGCCAGGTGCCAGGGTCACCAGTTAACCTGGGCGAAGACGCTCGCACATTATCGCTGCGTACGTCATCGCTTCTTGAGCTGAGCATTATGAGTGTAGCCCCAGTTGATAAACGTTTTCATTTATTGCTGTTCATCTGTTTAAACGTGACCAGCAAAACAACAATATGAGTTTTTGATTACAACAAACAGTTTAGCGGTGTCAACAGAGGTGTTTGGTGTCCGCGCATCTGCCTGTTCAAAATACTGCGGCACCAAATAATCCGATACAGACAATACTGCTTAGAATGCACGTTCATGGTTAAATATATTGTTAACATTATCAGCAGCGTTTGTGTAGTGACACTGTTGATTGGTGGTGTAACCTACACATAAAAGTAAACAGTACAGCACTGATATGACCCAATGAATGTTGGCTGAATCCACACCTCCACAGCCAGGTTCAGCTGTGACAGCCCACATCTGTCTTCTAATAACAGACACAATCAGGACTATTATTCAAGTATATTGCAAGATTATGTTCCTGGGGGTCAGGAATCAACAATCACGGCCATAGAAAATCTCCCGACCATAACTAGCAGGTTCTATGTATGGTCTGTATTGACCCTGTTAACAAACCTCCATCGGTTCAAGATGTGACCGCGTTTTCTTTTTAAATTTGGCTTCATAATATATTTATTTTCCACACAGCTGAGGACGTTGAACATGCTGTTACATGCTGGCCGACATCGTCACGTTCATTGTTACTCCTAAAACGAGTAAAAATAGAACTTTATGGAAGAAGAACTCCCGATGTTTACTTCCTGGTTTGAACAGAAACGGGTCCTACAGAGACACGCCCACGTTACATCTGTATCGCACCAACTCGGTCACCAGTTAATTCGGGCACCAGTTAATCCGACACACCGGCACCACAATGAAGCAGATGTGTGCAGGTGAAGCCACTGAAGTGGTTCTCATTTGAAGTCTTATTGATTTCTCTGGTGTGTGTTTCCTCAGTGTGTCCTCACACCAAATTCAGTTCAATTCAGTTTTATTTATACAGCACATTTTACAATCAGAAATTGTATCAAAGCGCTTCACAGAAACTCAGAGCGTGAGACCCAGAGCCTGAACCTGAAGGAAAAACTCCCTTTAAGAGCAAGAAACCTTGAACAGGACCCGTCTACTTAAGGAGGAACCTTCCTGCTGCCAGTCGGCCAGGTAGAGGAGGAGAAGAGGGAGACACATGGCACTATCAGGTCCTGCAGATACAATGGAGCAAGTCCATGAAGAGCCTTGTAGGTAAGAAGAAGGATCTTGAAGTGTATTCTAGTGTAATGTGTCTGCAGTGTTGTTGACAAAGCAGTCCATTTCTGCAGGAGTAATATTTAAGTTGGTACCCCAACATCTTGCTGGAAGTAACAACAGAGTCTCCCTGGTCTGTATCTTTTTATCCTGTAATTATTTTCTTTTGCTGTATACAAGTAGAGTGTGTATCTGGGGGTGTTGTTGTTTTTATGTCTGCAAAACACTTTGTGTTACAGTATTCTGTATGAAAGCTGCTTCATAAATAAAGTTTTGATTGATAAAGTAGGAACACTTTGCTGGCTGTCAGCTAGATTTATCAGTTAAAACACAGTAAAAATAGAGATTGTTATTTTTTTTATTATCATCCATTTAGCAGCCTCTCTCTCACCTCTGTGTCCTCTCACAGAGAGAAGATGATCCTGCTGCTCCTCATCCTCACCTCCTCAGCAGCAGCACTTGAAGTGAAGGAGACACAGAGCTCCTATCAGGCAGAGGAGAACCACAACATCACACTGGAGTGGACGTTCCCCACAGACACTCAGACTAAGACTGAGGACATTTATGTCTACTGTTCTCATTTAACCAAACAGAAAGACTCAGTCCTGTATCAGGTCCATGCTGGTGTTGAGCTCTCAGAGTCTGTGGATGAAGGTTTTTCAGGAAGAGTCCAGAGTGACACAGACGCCCTCAGAGAAGGACGAATCAGACTTCATCTGTCCAGACTCAGGACTGAAGACTCTGGTCTTTATGTGTGTGATGTGAGGACAGCTTCTGGTCCTGGTTCTTCCAGCTGTGAGCTCACAGTCTCTGGTGAGTAAGTTAAAGCTGCTGTCTGCTGAGAACTGTCTGATTTCTGTTCTTCTAACTGTAACATATAATATTCTGTACAGACAGACAGCATCAGGTTCAATTCAAACAGTCCACATGTTCATTTAAACATCAACAAGTCTCAACTCACATTTTTGTCCTTTACAGCAGCTGCTGCTCAGACACACACTGACAGACCAACTCTGAGTCCAACTCTGAGTCCAGCTCTGAGTCCACCAGCAGACCCAGGACAGACAGCAGACACTGTTGGACTGATAGCAGCAGGAGTTGTTCTAGGTATTCTTCTTGTCAGAGTTGCACTCTGCATTGTTCATCGTAAACAAGACCAGAACCGACAGTCCATCAGGGGTCTTTCTGTGCAGTGTGGACCTGGAGACTCTCCTCCATCATCTTCATCATCTAGGCTGCACGAAGGCTGTCCCAATTCGCCAAAATTCTAAGGGTCCTTCAAATGCGTCCTCCTTTTGCCAGAATTCGGAGGATGCATCGCTACCATCCTTCGTGGCCTTACATATCCCAAGATGCTTTGCGGGCCTATTTTTTTCAACAGTAAAATGATGGACCAAGAGAGCGGCACAGGTGTGTCGGATCAACTGGTGCCCGAATTAACTGGTGGCCGTGTTGGTGCGATACAGATGTAACGTGGGCGTGTCTAATAGTTTAAGTCTTAAACTATTCCTGGACTGTTCACATTATGCCAACTGCAACACATTATGTCTTGCACTATACATCTTTTGCACTCTCACTGCATTGTGCCTTCACTTTGTGCCTTGTATTTTGTGTGTGCCTCATTGTAGGTACATTTTTTTACACTTTACATTTATCTTTAGTTTTTAGTTATATGTTATATGTTGCGGAGTGAAGAGTAACGCAATTTGGATTCTCTGTATGTCCAGCACATATAGCAGATTTGGCAATAAAGCTGACTTTGACTTAATAAATATAGGTTTATTACTGCTTTAGTATATAAGTAAACACATGAACTAACACTAACAAACTAACCCCAGTGAACCAGGTGGAGCTGTGCAGTGTGCAGCAGCATGATCACAGAGGTCCTGTTTGAACGGGCAGTGAGGATGAGCTCTCTGAGTGGGGGCTCTGGGCTCTTGCCGCGGGACTTGTTCTTCTCCACATCGTATCCTCCGGCAGCCAGAACCTTCTGGAGGGCGGCTGCAGACACGCCGCTCCGCTCCTTGGAAGCGGCCCCAGCTTTCACGATGAGCTCGCTGACGCTGGGGCCGGACTTGTTCGGCTTGGAGACCTTCTTCTTCTGCGCTTCGGCCGGAGCGGCGGCTGGAGCTGGAGCTTCTTCTGCCATGTTCAGTTCGTAGCTGCAACACAAGCACAGTCAGAGTGTAGTTATGATCAGCTGAGAGGCGGTCCTTGAACACACCATGAGAACCGCGGAGACTCAATCCAAGGCAGCTCCTCTGCAGGCTGAATGTTCCGCTCGTGTTTTCTGTGTGGATGAAAGAGTCCAGATGAGTGTGGGAGCAGCGCTGCAGGCCGACAGTGAAGGAGCTGCTAGCGGACTGTGTCTCTTCATGTTCAGCTCATGTGGAGCTCTGATGATCTCTGCACTTTGCTGCTGGAGAGAGTCCGCGGCTGCGCAGCGGCTTCTCCCTCTTCTTCCTCTCAGAGATGAAGTCAGACTATCAGAGCTCCATCAGAAGCTGTTTTCCAGCTGAGCCGCATGTTGCTTCAGAGACTCAGAGGACAACCCGACATCTGCTGACGTCACTTTGTCCCAGAGTCCGGCTGTTGCAGCAGCATCAGACCCTGATGATGGTGCAGACAGACTTCTATCAGAGCTGCTCGCTGCTTCTCTCGCTGAGCAGGTTGAATAAAGTCCATCACTGTTCTGTTTGTGTCACAGCTGTTGTCATGTAAACAGACACAGACAGAGCAACAACAGGGAGGCTGCTGTACATGGAGCAGCAGACCGTTAATGAGCAGATCACTGCTGAATAACAGAAGCTCTAGTTCAGCTCCACACTTCAGAGCTGCAGCCTCAGCACTCTGTTGTTTCATCATGTGACTGTTTACAGTCATGATAACCTGCGGCCGCTTTCTGACGTCATGTGATCGTTGTTCCTTCCTGCAGCGTCACACAACAGGGGACTCAACAAAGTGTGCACAGTGACAGAGAGCTGTGCGTAATGACGCACATGAGCCAACAGCGGTAACTTTACCGACATAAAAAGTGAGTGATCTGTGGGCAAAGGGCTCTGTGCACCTTCACTTCATAGAAACGAGGCTCACGCAGTCTTTGTATGTTCTGATATGAATGTACTGAAACATGGAGGAAGTGTGAAGCCTGGACCCACTGATCTGAACATCTTACTGAAGAGTTTCAGAGGGTGAAACAACAACTTGGCCCCCTGCTGTCATCCAAACACATTCAGACAGATGACCTGAGAGGTCTGTTGTCCCGGTCAGGGAATGTTTTTATTAGGACTGAAGTTCGTCACTCAGCTGGTTAGAGCGTGGCGCTAAGAACTCCAAGGTCGCCGGTTCGATCCCCGTACAGGCCGATCTCTTTCACTGTTGGTTGTTGAACATGCCCGTTTCAATGACTGTTTGCTGGTTGATACACAACAGCGACAGATTTTAGCACATTGTTATTATTTTGTTGCTGTTCTTAAAGTTAAAGCTGATAAACTTGAACCAGATATGATTTTAAAGGCGTGGCTTAAAATGTTTTCATGTTTTAAATCACGTGTCCTGGTTTAAAGGCGTGGCTTCTGTGGACTTACTTTGGTTTTTGAGCTCCTGTCAGACAGACTGCAGCAGAACCAGCAGCTCCACACATGAAGGTGGAAACTTCTGGAAGTCAGGACTGATTCAGCAGGTGAGTCTGTCGATATCTGATCAATCATCAGTGTGATCACCTCATTGATCTTTACTGCCTGTAACTGATGGATCTTTATTGTAGTAAGTCCCTGAAACGCGGAACAAACAACAAGCGTCTCTGTTGATCGTTCTCTCTGTAAAGTTCAGCAGCTTCATTTGCTCTGAAACTCAGATCGACTCGTTCAAAGCTTCAAGCGGAGAAAAGGTCGCTTTATTCTGACTTTATCAGATCAGTCTGTTTCCGGTTTGACGCGCCTGTGCTGCGCAACAGCCGCGCGCCACGTTACGTAAGTTTGGTTGGTTTACTGTTCATGGTGCGTTCAGGTGCATCTCGTTTAATTGAGTTCAGATGATTCTTATTACTAAAACTAAAACATTTAAATGCATCAATTTGTCATGTTTTATTTTTCTTGAATCCATATTGATGATTGAAACTCATCAGAAGAAACATTTTCTCTTCAAGGGTTCATAAATATGTGAATCTAATATTTGCCATGAGGAGAAGTGTGTCAGTCCTCAGAGCTCAGACAGTAGCTGCTCATGTGTTTGTCCTTTCTATAGAAAACAGTCCACAGACTGTTACAGAGGAAGGTCTCAGTGTTTCACTCAGTCTGTTCACACTGTGACAGAAACACACATGAACACATGTTCATTTATTCACATGTTCACACATGGAGAGAAGTGACAGAACTCTGAAGCAAACACTGAATGTGTGTGTGCACTGTTCCACTTACAGCATGTGACCTCAATAATAACAGCATCAGAGATGTTGGTGTGTTTACAGACTCACCAAAATAAAAGCCTGAGAGCAAAACCTGGTCTGAGGCTCTGATACTAAGCTAACAGCATGATTAGCCTGTTAGCATCTACATGAAGCATGAATAACAACATGCTGACTGTGTGTTTCTGTGTCATGTTGCTGTGTTTGTGTGAAGGTGTGAGCTCTGCTATGAGTCAGTGTGAGGACAGAGAGGAGGGAGTCCCTCCCTCTAAAAGACCCTGTGGGGACCATGAGAGCCGGACCAAAGCTCAGAGGTAAGAGGACTATGAGTCAGTGTGAGGACAGAGAGGAGGTTGTGTTTTTATTTTTGAAATGATTTATTTATAATTGTGTTCTCATCTTCAGTGTTGTTTTGTGTGTTTGTGTTCACTGAGCTGCTGATGATCACAGTTTTGTATCAAGTTCCCTGTGTTATGGTTTAGATGTTTAGTTATGGTTTATTACAGACTGCAGCATGAAGGTGGAAACTTCTGGAAGTCAGGACTGATTCAGCAGGTGAGTCTGTCGATATCTGATCAATCATCAGTTTGATCACATCATTGATCTTTACTGCCTGTAACTGATGATTTTTTTATTGAACGTCAGTTCTCTATAGAACTGTTCCCTTGAATGTTTTCCCACTGCAAGCTAATCTGACATGGTGTCACTTCATCTCATACATACTGCTGCTGCTGATGTCCTCTGACTTTTCCAGGAAGCTGTGATGACGTCAAAGGACCTTCTGAACATTCTGGACGATCTGACAGATGAAGAGTTCAAAAGGTTCAACTGGTTTCTGCAGCAGCCCGGCTGCCTAGAGGGCCACGCACCCATCAAAACATGCCACCTGCAAAAGGAACACAGGCTGGAAACAGTGACTGTGATGGAGCAGACATATGGAATTCCTAATGCAGTGCAGGTCACCTGGAACATTTTAGGGGAGATCCCCAGGAAGGACCTGCAGCAGACATTGGATGACATCAGGAACACTAACCCTGGACCTTCAACTCAGACTTTGTCTTCTCCTCATGCTGAAGGTGAGCAGCTGCATTCTCTGTTATGTACGACAGCATATTAGGGCCATTTTAAGAAAAAGAAATACTGACCTGGAAAGGGGGGGGGCGCTAATATTCTGAGATTAAAGTAGCAAATTTGTGAGAAAAAAACTCAGAAATTTATATCCGTTTTTCTTGGTCACGGAATCGTGTTGCGTTTCCAAGACGTCATCTTCATTGCATGCATGCATACGGTTTATGTGTACATGTAAACTGTTTCAGGGCTTTAGTTCAGTTCAGGGTGTTATGAGAGTGGTATATGCCTTCTTAAGAGGATGGCAGTGAGTAGCCTACGTGTGTGTAGTGGGTGTATACTTTCTTCTGCGTTGTGTAATCAAAAACCAACTTCTTTCTTGGCTCGACAGGCCGTTTATTAGGGTCAGGCTGGACACAGAAATCTTGTATCCAGAGTTCTAACAAGCTCCACAGTGACACACTGAAAATAAACCCAAAGTTAGCATATAGCGCTGTACTACGAGACAGCACTGCTACTGCATTTAAGCTAGCAGCTAGCAGCTTGTCAAACGGACTGCTTAATTTACAACGCTTAGCAACCAACATTAAAAGGAAACTTATGGTTATTATTCCAACAACATATAACAATAGGAATGTGGACTTATGACAGCAAAACAACAAAGTAAATTGCTAATTTCTGCAGAGCTTATTAGACTCGGACTTACCACGCGAACAGCACATGTAAGACTGGTGACAAGGGTGGAGTATCCCTTGCCAACTCTGCAAGGGCCCTCTAGAGGGCGCCAAAACCCCACTGTCCCATGGAAAAACCATACAATCAACATAATACAGGGAAAATAATGGGATCAAAAGTAAATGAAGAAGTTATTACCTCCTTACATGTGTGTACCTGTGGCGGTGTGTGTATGTGAGTGTGCAGGATACAGGACAGTGTATGTGTGTAGGAGTGGGAGAGAAGATGAGAGTTCTTAGCTTGAGAGAGGGGTGAGTTATTAACAAGAAGTATATGTACACCATAAAGAATAAGAGAATAAAGCTGCCGCCCTGCAAGGACAGGAAAGTGCTCTGGTCTCCCTTTACTCCAGCTGTGTGTGACGGTGGGGCTTAACCACGAGCAACGTAGCTCGTCCTCTGTGCTTCCTGACTACGGTTGGGAGGTTGAAGCAGGAAAGGTTATCAACGGTGTTATCTTTCTCACAGCATTGCCACAGTAAAACTTGATGAGCTTTTCCACGGCGACCATGACAGCAAGCAACGTCTATCCAGATTTGCAACTTTATAGCCTAATGTCAGAGAATATCTGAGGTTTTCCCATACATTTGTGAGTTTTTTCTAGCAAATTTGCTACTTTTATCTTAGAATATTAGCCCCCCCCCGCCTCTTCCGGGTCAGTATTTCTTTTTCTTACAATGGCCCTAATACAACGTCGTACTATCTCTACGTGGACAGAAAACTTCCTGTCCCACATGGGCTATTTTTTCATACAGTAGATTTTTGTCCTATAACTATCAGTGACATAACAAACCATCCTCCATTTTGATTGGACACATCAAACGAGCAGCAGTACAACCTCCATCCATCCATCCATCTTCCACCGCTTATCCGGGGCCGGGTCGCAGGGGCAGCAGTCTAAGCAGGGACACCCAGACTTCCCTCTCACCAGACACTTCCTCCAGCTCTTCTGAGGGAATCCCGAGGCGTTCCCAGGCCAGCCGAGAGACATAGTCTCTCCACCGCATCCTGGGTCTTCCCCGGGGCCTCCTCCCAGTGGGACATGCCCGGAACTCCTCCCCAGGGAGGCGTCCAGGAGGCATCCGAACCAGATGCCCGAGCCACCTCAGCTGGCTCCTCTCGATGTGGAGCAGCAGCGGCTCTACTCCGAGCTCCTCTCGGGTGACTGAGCTTCTCACCCTATCTCTAAGGGAGCGCCCAGCCACCCTTCGAAGGAAACTCATTTCAGCCGCCTGCATTCGCGATCTCATTCTTTCGGTCACTACCCAAAGCTCATGGCCATAGGTGAGGGTAGGAACGTAGATTGACCGGTAAATCGAGAGCTTCGCCTTCCGGCTCAGCTCCTTCTTCACCACAACAGACCGGTACAGCGACCGCATTACTGCGGAAGCTGCACCGATCCGTCTGTCAATCTCCCGCTCCATTTTTCCCTCACTCGTGAACGAGACCCCGAGATAGACAAACTCCTCCACTTGGGGCAGGAGCTCTCCTCCCACCCAGAGAGGACAAACTACCTTTTTCCGGTCGAGAACCATGGCCTCAGACTTGGAGGTGCTGATTCTCATTCCAGCCGCTTCACACTCGGCTGCAAACCGTCCCAGTGCACACTGGAGGTCCCGGCTCGATGAAGTCAACAGGACAACATCATCCGCAAAAAGCAGAGATGAAATCCTATGGTTCCCGAACCAGATCCTCTCCGGTCCCTCGCTGCGCCTAGAAATTCTGTCCATAAAAATTATGAACAGAACCGGTGGCAAAGGGCAGCCCTGCCGGAGTCCAACATGCACTGGGAACAGGTCTGACTTACTGCCGGCAATGCGAACCAAACTCCTGCTCCGGTCATACAGGGACCTAACAGCCCTCAGCTGAGGGCCACGGACCCCATGCTCCCAGAGCACCTCCCACAAGATGCCGCGAGGGACACGGTTGAACGCCTTCTCCAAGTCCACAAAACACATGTGGACTGGTTGGGCGAACTCCCATGAACCCTCCAGCACCCTGCGGACAACCTGCACAGAGATAAAGTTTTGCTGGTTTTCACCTCAGGTGTGTTTTTATAATTCCAAACATGTGTAGAAGACACAGTTTGCCACTTTCAGGTCTGTGTTGCTGATTCCATGCTTGCACTGCAGGGGGCACTAAGCTGTAATGAAAGGAAGAGTGAGACTGAGGAACCTGATTCACACTGATAAGATGTTCTGATTGTAGCTTTTACTGTTTCTCATGAGAACACAGCTCTGGCTCAGATGGGTGTGGAACAGTGGCACTTTTGTGTCGGCCATGTTGTTTCACCTGCAGCAGAGACGTGTTTTGGACAATGATGGATCTGTATTGCTTTGTAGGAACAGACTGGGCTGCCTCTAAAAGTTAATGCTCAATGTCTGTATGTGTACACACACTAACCTACTCACTGTCTTTGACAGATGGGATGGTTCCAGTACCGGAGCCACGCCACATCACATATTACCAACAGAAACTCCAATCCCACTTCCAGGACAGGTTTCTGTGTGCACAAGAAGGCTGGGCAGAAGATGAAGAGTGTCTGGTTGATATCTACACAGAGCTATACATCACAGCTGGCCGTGACATACACATCAACACACAGCATGAGGTCCAACAGATCCAGAAAGCCTGGAGGCCCAGAGACACTGAGACATCTGTCAAACCCAGAGACATGTTCCAACATCCTTCTGGAAAAAAAAGACCTGTAAAAACAGTGCTTACCAACGGAGTCGCAGGAATTGGAAAGACCTTCCTGGTGCAAAAGTTTATTCTAGACTGGGCTGAGGGAACAGCCAATCAAGATGTGCATCTCATTTTCCCCTTCTCCTTCCGTCAGCTGAATCCACTGATGGGAAAACAGTTCAGTTTGGCAAACCTCATTTATGAATGTATCCCAGAGGCTAAGGGCATCAAAGAGGAGGCCCTTCATTACATCTTTACTGCTCTGCAGTCATCAGGAAACCGCAACTACGACAGGAGTGAGTTCAAGCTTCTCTTTGTGTTTGACGGACTGGATGAGAGCCGCCTTCATCTGGACCTTCATGTTGACGATTGTCACTCTGTTGATGTAACTAAGTCCACCACCACCGATATCTTGGTGAAAAACCTCATCAATGGAAAACTGCTGAGCTCCGCTCGCATATGGATAACCACACGGCCGGCAGCAGCCAAACAGATCAAGTGTGTGGACGTGGTGACAGAGGTCAGAGGGTTCACTGACCCACAGAAGGAGGAGTACTTCAGGAAGAGGTTCAGAGAGGAGGAGCAGGCCAGCAGGATCATCTCCCACATTAAGACATCACGAAGCCTCCACATCATGTGCCACATCCCAGTCTTCTGCTGGATCACTGCTACAGTTCTGGAGGACATGTTGGAAACCAGAGACCTGCCCAAGACCCTGACTGAGATGTACGCAGAGTTTCTGATGTTTCAGGTAAATCAGACCAAAGAGAAATATGGACCAGAGTCCAGTCAGTGCATTTTTTCACTAGCAAAACTGGCTCTTCAGCAGCTGGAAAAGGGCAACATAATCTTCTATAAGAAGGATCTGAAAGAGTGTGGCATCGATTTCAGTAAAGCCTCAGTGTACTCAGGAGTGTTCACAGAGATCTTCAAGGAAGAGCGAAGAAGGAAACAGAAAGACACAACATTCTGCTTTGTTCACCTGAGCATTCAGGAGTTTCTGGCTGCTTTCCACCTCATACACTGTTTCGTCAAAGGGGACACTGAGGAGCTGCTAGACTTCCTGAGGGGTGACGACGGCGATAACAACAGCGATGACGACAGCGATGACGACAGCGATGACGACAGCGATGACGACAGCGATGACGACAGCGATGACGACAGCGATGACGACAACGACGGTGACGAAGACGGCGACGAGTTATCTCTGGATGACATCCTGGACAGAGTCATGGAGAAATCTCTGCACAGTGAAACTGGCCACCTGGACCTGATGGTTCGCTTCCTTCATGGCCTCTCTCTGCAGTCAAACCAGAGACTCTTAGAAGACCTGCTGGGTGAGACAGAAAACTATTCAGAGGCCATCCAGAGAGCCATCGACAACCTGAAACAGAAAAGCACTGATACAGTGTCTCCTGACAGAATCATCAACATCTTCCACTGTCTGATGGAGATGAATGACCTCTCAGTCCATCAGGAGATCCAAGAGTTCCTGCAGTCAGAGAATAGGTCAGAGCAGAGACTCTCTGAGATCCACTGCTCAGCTCTGGCCTACATGCTGCAGATGTCAGAGGAGGTTCTTGATGAGCTAGACCTGATGAAGTACAACACAACAACAGAAGGACGATTGAGACTGCTTCCAGCTGTGAGGAACTGCAGAAAGTTCAGGTGAGTCCAGATGTGACCAATCAGTGTAGCTTATTGGTTTAGTTCTTAGACACATTCACACTGTATGTTTCTCTCTAACAGAGCTCCTTGTGTTCATTGACACATCACATCAGCTGTGTTTTTGTCTCAGATGTTCTTCTACTGTAAAAAAAAACATTGTTTTTTATGTTTCTGTTTGAAGCTGTTAAATGAATGGACAATAAATGTGTCTTTATTTGTAGTTAAAACAGCTGTATGTGGCCAAAGTGCTGCACAAACAACACAAATACAAAGACTGCAAAAACTGCAGCACAACATCATGGTATGCAAACATGCAGACACATACCATTACACAAACAGTTCAATCAGGATGTCACACAACACAGAATAACTCTTGAAAGTCTCTGAATGAAAGAGAAGAATTTATCTTTGTCAGCAATATCATCTGGAAGAACCTACAACAGAGAAATAAAGTGAAATACACTGTCAAAATGAGGTGATGAGAATGATCAGAGTTTTTGTTACATGTCAAACAGTCAGATCAAATGAGATCACTGCTACTACTTAAAGTGTCCCTTTCATAATGTTCTGATATTTCTGTCATCACAGACTTTCTGACTGTGACCTCTCAGAGACTCACTGGGAAGTTGTGGCCTCAGCTCTGAAGTCCGACCCCTCCCATCTGACAGAGCTCGATATGAACTGGAACAAACTGCAGGATTCAGGACTGAAGCAGCTATGTGCTGGACTGGACAGTCCTCACTGCATACTGCAGGTTCTTAGGTCAGTTAATGTTATTATTAGGCTGAGGTCCAGTTTTTAAATCATCTGTCAGGACTGACAAACAGAAAAGGACCACAGACATGTGTATCTTCAGTCACTGTTGCTTTGATGACAAATAAGATCTAATCATATGTTCAAATGTTGCTCAGTAATTCAATGAATAATTATTTTCTTCCATCCCAGTAACAGTAATCTGTATGTTTTAATGTTATTCCATATTATTAAATTATCAGTGGTATCAATGGCTCTATCAATGTCTTGTATTGTCTTATTAGGTTGTGTGGCTGTGGTTTGTCAGAGACCAGCTGTCTACCTCTGGGCTCAGCTCTGAAGGCTAACCCCTCCCAGCTGAGATATCTGGACCTCAGTGAGAACAATCTGCAGGATGTGGAGCACCTAGGTGGTTTTCTGGAGAGGTGTAGCCTGCAGACTCTGAGGTCAGTCTTAATAGTTTTTTCTACACTGCTCTACCTTTTACAATTAATATCAAAATCAGTAGTGTTAAATGTGCACATTTCATTTCATTCAGACTGAGCAGCTGTAACCTCTCAGAGAGAAGCTGTGAAGCTCTGTCCTCAGTTCTCAGCTCCCAGTCCTCTAGTCTGAGAGAGCTGGACCTGAATAACAATGACCTGCAGGATTCAGGAGTGAAGCAGCTGTCTCGTGGACTGCAGACTCCAGACTGCAGACTGAAGACTCTCAGGTCAGGATACAGCTTTTTGATCATCAGTTAAATTCTGCTTCATGTTCATGTTGAAGATCTGTTGGATTTCCCTTCTTTCTTCTTGAGTTCATGACCTGTTTTGTACCTCCAGTCTGTCAGGCTGTCTGATCACACAGGAGGGCTGTGCTTCTCTGGCCTCGGCTCTGACCTCCAACCCCTCCTATCTGAGAGAGCTGGACCTGAGCTACAATCATCCAGGAGACTCAGGAGTGAAGCTGCTGTCTGCTTTACTCAACAGTCCAGATTGTAGTCTGGACACTCTCAGGTACACAGAGACCACAGAGCATGAGTCCTCCTCAGTCTGTCAGTTTAGCTCATATATCCACAGCTGTTGATGGATGGATTGAAACTGCAGAGAAGAAATAATCACTGATCCCTGATGTTCATCTTTCTCCATCATTAAGTGTCCATCATGTTAACTTCACTTTTCTTTATACACGTTCTTCATATCAAAATACATACAGACTGATTTTCAGTCACACTTAGTGCAGATCAAATACAAAATGATGCCCTACTTATTAATGTCCTCAGCTGTAAGAACCACTGAATTATTTCCACAAACAAATGTTCCTGAAACAATCCATATGTGAAGCTTCAGAGGAGACAACAACACAATGGTAGAAGGAGGAGTTCCTTCAGTCAGAGACAGAGAGCAGGGAGACACTACAATATTATCACTGTAAAAACTACACACAGACATGAGTGAATGTATTTATTTGAAGTGTGTCAGAAACTCTTCCATCCATGACACATGTGAACCAGGCTTGTGTTTGCATATAGAGTGAAAGCAACAAACAGTCAGAGACAGTGTGGCTTGTTTGCTGCTTTGGATAAATGCACAATGCTGATATCAAACCTACACTGTTGCTGCATGAAGAGGATTTTACAGTAAAGCACTGACAGAGAGCAATATTTCACAGAATGGAGGACATGAATAAACACAGAGCAGATCAGGAGAGACTCTTCTGGAGTCGACACAGATGAGTTTCAGTCTGTTTGTGTGTCTCTGACAAACTGAGGAACTCTGCTTCATGTTGATCAGCAGTTTGGACTCATGTTGGTTAGAAAATCATTCTGACTGTGTTTCTTCCTGCAGGGTGGAGCATGGTGGAGAGCAGAGGTTAAAACCTGGGCTGAGGAAGTGTAAGTTTGACTCAGTCTTTCCTCATGTTATTGTGCATGAGTCAGTGTTCTATCAGTCCATCAGAGCTGTTGTAGCGCAGCCTCGGCGGTTGGATTTCTTTCGTGTTTACTGGAGTTTATTACTCCCCAGCAGGAGTTTTAGGTTCCAGCTTTGTCATTGGTTTTCCTTTTTTCTCTTGTTAGGGAGCTTTAGTGTGTTGTAGTGTCTTTGTGTTTGTTTGGGGCACTGCTCAGCTCTGAGTTCATGACCTGCAGCCTAACACTGAAACCAGCCTGTGTAGCTGCCGATCTGAGAGTGGGGACGAGGTGCAGACATGCTGTGTGTGGGTTTCCCCTCAGCCTGGGACATAACAGAGTCAACCAAAGCAGACAAAAGACAAAATCCAATAAGAGACCACAAAGGGTTGAAGGTCCCAACACAGGAATAAACAGCTCCACAGTCCAAAAGCAGGCAAGACTCAGACACAAAGAATCTCATCCAAAGGGTCAGACTGGACTGATGGACTGAAGAGTGAAGACACTGAGACACTGAGCTGTGAGCAGCATTATTAGGGTTAGGGTTAGGGCGACAAACGCCAATGTTTAAGAAAACGAGTTACCACCAAAATAAGTTTCACACGTGGTCTCTATTTAAAGTTTTTAATCAATTAGTAACAAAACACGTTATCCGCCATGTTTCCCTGCACCGTTTCTTCCCTTTTTTCCCAATCTGCTACAAACGCCCTGATTTTTAGCACAATGCAGCATTTCCATTCAACCAATCACGGGGCAGCTTTCCAACTGTCATGGCGGAGCCCTGTCAGTAGATAGAAAGTATGTCCAGTCGTCTTTTAAATGAGTGTTTTAGCTGTGTGAAATGAATAACTTTGACAGTATCCATGAGGCAGTCCTCGTTTCTTCCATGGGAAAAAGTGGAAGCCTTCCATACAGAATCCCAAAACTCAGCTGGAGGGAAAATACCGGCCATTTCCTGTTTGCATACTAAAGAGAAAAACTTTTGTCATGCGGATCAACTGACAGCTGGCGAAATAATATTATTAGAAATACATATGTAAATACATAAAATTAGTTTTTTCATTAAATGGATTTATAGCTTTTTGGGTGGAAAAAAGATTTGATTGTTTAATAAATGTTTAAAATCAAAATATAGATTTGAGTTTTTGATGTTTTTGATATATTACAGTTTGAAACATAAAGTAGAAGTTTTCATATAAACCCTTTTTGGGAAAGAAAACACTTTTTTCTGGATTTATAGCGTTTTGGAAGCAATCTCTTCGTTTGTTAGGCGGGACAGCCGAAACCAGTTAAACAAGCTTTTACTGACAGCTCTGAACAGACCACATTAAGTTAACATTCATTTTAGTGCAGCCGCCACAACTTCCATTTCACAAAACCATTTTTTAATCTTCAGTTATTATATTTCCTTTTATTTTGCTTTTTTGCTTTGGTTTCTTTCTGTAACACTGGACTTATTTTTATGAAGGATTGAACTCTGACGGTGTTTGAACAGGAGAGAAAGGAGTATAAAGTGTGTAGTGAGGGGGTCACAGCCTTAAAGCATCTAGAATAACTGTAAAAAATAAAGCAGATCACTTCACGGATTTCACCTTTTGCGGGTTATTTTCGGAACGTAACCCCCGCGATTAACGAGGGACCTCTGATGAGAAGGAAGAGACTGGGCTCTCAGCTGCAGTAAAGGGGGCAGGTCTGGCTCCAAAACAGGTTTCAATGTGCAAGATGTCTTGCCCTCACATTCTTCTTCCATTTCCACTTGTCCTGAAACTTCGGCCTTCGCTGTCAACCTTCCTTTTCTTACTCACACTTGCCATTTTAGAAATGGGCAATAAAAAAACACAGATCACTGGCAAAACAGGGTGGTGAGAGTTTGACCATGTTTGCTGCCATCTTGTGGTGAAATGTTGAATATATATAAACAATAATTTTTTAAACGTGTGGATTTCATCCTGTGGACAACAGTACTGGTGGCATATTATGACATTATTGATTTTATGACAGAGGCTTCGGCCCAGTGAACATATGAACTGGACTTTTGGTCTGTTCTACAGGAAAAACCCTAAATGATAATGCACCAACAATCCCAACCAAAGAAAGGAACATAAGGACAGAAGAACCAAACAGGAAAGAAAATAGAAATAACTATTGTATATATAACCTCGAAAATTTCACAAGAAATTTTGAGTGGGCCAATGCGCGCTCGCCCACACTCTGCTGCCGGTCCCCCCATTATATACCACCAAACCTCATTCCTGATCACCGGCATATGTGAAAGCTTAAGTGGCTTGCCTGTCAAAACAAAAAGTGGCACAGACATGGGGACTCAATATGTCAGAGGTCTAATGTTTATCTACATTTTACATTTTAAATGAAGGTTCTGTGTGAAAGCAAACGCCATGGCTTCAAACTTTTGACAGTGATTTGATGCCTGTGGGGAGGGTTGATCGCAGTTTTTCTGGATGTTTTCAAACACCGTTTATCCGATCGCTACCAAACCTCAGAGGGTAGTAGTCCTGACCGAGCCGGTCGATTTGATGTATAATTTGTGGGGGTGGCTAGTGCTAGTTAGCTGTGAAATGAATTAGATGCTTTTATTTTGAAAATCATTGTGTGTCTGTGTAAGTGTGTGTGTGTGTGGGGGGGGGAGGGAGACACTCCCTAATGCATGTTAAAACATGTTTAAGTGTTTTATTTTGAAAATCTACACATCAGCCATACCCTGTTATTGTTCAGGGTCTTTTATTTTGAAAATCCATGTTTGTGTGTCTGTGTGTTGGCAGGTGTGTATAGTGTGTGTCTGCATATTTCTGGGTGGCTTGTATGTAGTTCACCAGGCCTAGTAAGGTCTGTAATGATGTGGAGGCTTTTATTTTGAAAGTGTGTGTGTGTGTGTGTGTGTGTGTGTGTATTCCTGTATGGTTGTGTGTGTGTTCCTGTATGGTTGTGTGTGTGTGTGTGTTCCTGTATGGTTGTGTGTGTGTGTGTTCCTGTATGTGTGTGTGTGTGTGTGTTCCTGTATGGTTGTGTGTGTGTGTGTGTGTGTGTGTTCCTGTATGTGTGTGTGTGTGTGTGTGTGTGTTCCTGTATGTGTGTGTGTGTGTGTGTGTGTGTGTGTGTGTGTGTTCCTGTATGGTTGTGTGTGTGTGTGTGTGTATGTTCCTGTATGGTTGTGTGTGTGTGTGTGTTCCTGTATGTGTGTGTGTGTGTGTGTGTGTGTTCCTGTATGGTTGTGTGTGTGTGTGTGTGTGTGTGTTCCTGTATGGTTGTTTGTGTGTGTGTGTTCCTGTATGGTTGTGTGTGTGTGTGTGTGTATGTTCCTGTATGGTTGTGTGTGTGTGTGTGTTCCTGTATGTGTGTGTGTGTGTGTGTGTGTGTTCCTGTATGGTTGTGTGTGTGTGTGTGTGTTCCTGTATGTGTGTGTGTGTGTGTGTGTGTGTGTTCCTGTATGGTTGTGTGTGTGTGTGTGTGTGTGTGTGTTCCTGTATGGTTGTTTGTGTGTGTGTGTTCCTGTATGGTTGTGTGTGTGTGTGTCAGATGATAAACTTTGTATGAATGAACAACACATCAGTCAGTAAAGACAGAATGAAGCCATCAGATGTGTCAGATGATAAACTGCAGCTGTGTCTTTTTCTCTCCATCAGATTTCTGTCAACTTGAAGTCGACACAAACTCAGTGCACACAAACCTCAAACTGTCTGACAACAACAGGAAGGTGACACATGTGGAGGAGGAGCAGCCATATCCTGATCATCCAGACAGATTTGACTGGTGTGATCAGCTGCTGTGTAGAAATGTTCTGACTGGTCGCTGTTACTGGGAGGTCGAGTGGAGAGAAGGGGTTAATATATCAGTGAGTTACAGAAGAATCAGAAGGAAAGGAAACAGTGCTGACTGCATGTTTGGAAGAAACGATCAGTCCTGGAGTCTGTTCTGCTATGATGATGGTTACTCTGTCTGTCACAATGACAGAGACACATTCATCTCCTCCTCCTCTGTCTCTGACAGAGTAGCAGTGTATGTGGACTGTCCTGCTGGCACTCTGTCCTTCTACAGAGTCTCCTCTGACACACTGATCCACCTCCACACCTTCAGCACCACATTCACTCAGCCTCTACATGCTGGGTTTGGGTTCTGGTTGGGTTCTGGTTCCTCAGTGAGTCTGTGCTGTGTGTAGAAGCAGAGTGTGTGGAAGTGACAGCAGCTTCAACTTTGTGCTTTAAATGTTGATGATGTTTCACTTTCATTTGAATCACTGACTGTGATTTCAGCTCAGAACATGTTTTTGTCTTAGAAGCAGTGAAATGAAGAATGTGAAGCTGAATTTATGATCATGAACTTTGACATGTCCTCACAAATGAAACCCTTACATTAAGAAATGCATGATTCCATGTTGTTATGGCTCTGATATTAAAATGTAGTATTATAATAGGAGTTAATGGACCTAAGTGGAAAACACCATTTAAAACTGCTGCAATACAAACACTAATAACTCCAACTCAATATTTTGGATAAACTTTGACATGACAGATATAAAATAATGCCTGAGCCTCCCAACTTGTAAAATAACTTGTTTTGTGCATTTTTACATGAAATATTTGCATCATGCAATCTAACTGGCATTTAAAGCGTTAAACTCCTCCAATGATGTTTGGTAGTTCTGAGCAGTCCTGAAGCTGTTTCACATATTTATGCAGAAAAATATGAATCTGTTCAGTTTTTATAGCAGTTTTTAGAAGCGGACATTTTTGTCCCTGATGACACAAAGGGTAGTAAATGTGTTTCCCAGTGTTCTGGTGATGGATCAGAAACATTTACATTTGAATTCTAAAATTTGTGTTGAACTGCCCGATTGCCCTTTTTTTTCCTCAACCTGTGACGTCGGTGGAACTGCGATCACTCACCTGCTCCTGCCCGGGACGTTAAAAAGAAGCAAAGACACAAAGAAAATACAATACTTATGAGTGAATGACACATCTTTAAAAAAAATATTTTATGTATTTGAAAAAGTAAAAAAACCTGCACTGAGGGGTGAAGTGGACATCAGCTGAAACTGCTTTAGTATTTTTCCCCTTTCTTGTATTTATGATAAAATCAGGAATTTACTGTTGACGTATTGACAGGTTTATTTAAGGAGACGTCGTGACGTGCCGGCCGCTGCTTATTTGCATAAAACAGTTGGAGGCAGATATGAAGGATTTTACTGCTGCGTAAATATTGAAACTGGTTTTTGAACGTTGATCCAAAAAGTTCTGATCCCCACAGTGTGTGTGTGTGAACACTGTACACTGAAAACACATCATGTTAATCAAAGGGAAACAAACACAGATATTAAAAGTGTGAAAGATTCAGATTAAAATGATTGATCCCCATAGAGAATATATCTCTAACAGATTCACACACATCACAGTGTAAACATGCAGCTTCACACACACTGAAGCTTCATCTCTGTTGTGTCTCTGTGCTTGAAGGAGTCACACAGACACACTGTGCTGTGTCACTGTGTCCTCATATTGTTCCTCTGTTGTGTTACTGTCGATACAAACTGCTTCACACATGTTAACAAAAAGAATAAAAACCAACATGAACTGATGTGAGTGTGAGACATGAAAACACATCAGTCTGTCCAATGGCGCCACCTGCTGACAGAAACCTGTGATCAGCTGCTGTCTGGTTAAAGTGAGGTAGAATCTCCATCAGTCAACAGATGAAGATCTACATCTATATGAACACAGAGGTCATCTGGATCCATCACATCTGAACTTTACTATAATAAAAACAGACATGTCAGGATGACATCACTGAACAGTGCAGGTCTGTCAAGGTGTCAGTCACTGTCAGATGGATTTCTCTGCACCTTTCTGTCTCACTCGCTGCTCGCTCACATACAAACAACTTCCTGGGTTGTTGTGTTACATTTTATTAAATATAAGATAAGATAAGATAAGATGCAGACGTTAAAGGACCTGAGTCTCCTTAGGAGATACAGATGACTCTGTCCCTTCTTGTATATTGCCTCTGCGTTTGTGGACCAGTCCAGTTTGCGGTCAATGTGGACACCCAGGTATTTGTAGCTGTCCACAATGTCCACGTTGGTACCCTTGATGCTGTCCGGGTCTGGGAGTGTCTGGTGCTTCCTGAAGTCCACCACCAGCTCTCTTGTCTTTGTGACATTCAGCTGCAGGTGGTTCTGTCCGCACCACTGCACGAAGCTGTCCACCACACTCATGTACTCCGCCTCCCGACCTCTGCTGGTACAGCCCACAATGGCAGAGTCATCCGAGAACTTCTGCAGGTGGCAGGACTGTGAGCAGTGTCTGAAGTCCGATGTATAGAGTGTGAACAGGAATGGAGACAGTACTGTGCCCTGGGGGTCCTAACTTTAAGCCTGGTCCTGGCCTGAAGCTCTTTGCACCTCTGAGCACACAGACACAGACTGAGGAGCTGCTCTCCATTCAGGATGAAGGCTGCCTCACATGGACCAATCAGAGGGAGGAGCTGGAGCCGTGTGGCCTGGAGCTCAGCCTGACATGAAGGTAGAAGAATCAGTCTTCTTCCACATGTAGTCAGTCGTACTCATGCCCACTCAGACCCTCAGGGCCTCTGCTGAGCCTCTAAAACCACAACCCGGCTGCTACCCAAGAGCCTGGATCCATCAGAGAGGAGCGGACATGGCTGAAACCGGGTCCAGGACCCAGTGAAACAGAGAGAGGGTCCACTGTAGGTCCTGCAGCTCCAGGGTTTAACACACAGAGAGTCTCTTCTTCTGTGGTTCAGCAGCAGCTTGATTCTGAGGATGGTTCAGTGCAGCTTCATGGAAACATGTAGCTTGATTCTGAGGGTTTAGTGGATCAGAGATCAATAATCATCTCTGATCTGTCTGGAAAAGCTTCATGTTGATGGTTGGAGGAGGCTTCAGGCGCCTGTTGGTCTGTAGAGGAGCGAGCGTCCTCTGTTGAAATCTCTGTTGTTGTAAAGTCAAAGTTCAGCTGTGTTCTTGTAGATGTGCTGGAACTCTGCATCTGTGGACTGATGAACTTTCTGCCTCACTTCAAGCAGACAGCAGCTGATCACAGGTTCCTGTCAGCAGGTGGCGCCACAGAGTCGCTCCTGAAACACCTTCAATGGAGCCCAGCAGTCTGAATATGATGTCATCATCTTTCACAGGATCAGGTGTGTTTCCTGTGTCAGTGGACTTTGTGTTGTGGTTCTGTTTTCTTTGGTGTGTGTCCGTGTTTGTATGAATTTATATCTTATACAGCTGTTGTGTTTAGTTTCGATTTAACCCCTAACTAGTAACACAGTGTTTGCTGTGTGGTGGTTTCTTATCAGGTTTACATCACAGCCTGTGTATGTGAACACACCTCATAAGAAGTCCCTGAAAACACGTCACCTGACAACTTTAATAACAAAGTGAAGTAATTTCATGGTCAAACTACCATGTCAGCAACACAGAGGGTAAAGAAAGGGTTAATAGCTGCTGCTTCTCTCTGTGCTAGAGCCCTCTCTGCTTTCATCCTCGTACAGTTTCTCCTTCTTCCTTCAGCAGGTCCTCCACACTGGCCCTTTCATGGCAGACCGTGGCCCCTGACTGACTGGACCCTGCAGTCCCTGTCCTCTGCTCACCAGGTAGTTAACTACAGCTCATCACTGTTGGTGTTCCTGTTGTTTTCAGTCAGTCTGTGGATTCTTCCAGCTCTAAATAAACACTGAGATTATCATCAGATTATATTGTATATATAGTTTGAATACATCAGTGTTACCATCTACATATATATTAAAATCCATTCCTCTGTGGGATCAATACACTTTAACCTTTGGGGTTCAGATCAGAGTCAGAACTGTTTTTATTGATCAACGTTCAATATTCACGCAGCAGTAGAATCCTTTATGACGTCATCACTGTCCGCCTCCGGCTGCTGTATGAGCAGCGGTACGTCACGACGTAAAACCTCAAACACTTTAATATAGACGAGCTGAAACTAAAGAAAGTCCCATTCACAGATCACGCTGTAACAACGACGTGTTAAAAAAGTACTGACCTGGAAGAGGAGGAGAGGGGCTCATATTCTGAGATTAAAGTAGCAAGTTTTCGTGAAAAGCTCAGATAATCTCTGACATTAGGCCTTAAATCTTAGATCTGGAGAGACGCTGCTTGCTGCGGGGCAGGCGGGTCCGTGTTCTGGCCTCTGACCCGGTCATCGTACGGGGAGCAGGGATAAAAGGAGGACGGCTTCTTCCCCGGGCCCAGTGTGGGGCCCATTGAGCTTCTTTACACACGTTGGGCTGATAAAGTAGTACCGGGCGGGTTCGTAACATCTGAGCTGCTTTTCACAGCATTTAGATTTTTAGATATTCCAGTTTTCATTTTATGCAAAAAGTAAATATCAATGGATTAATTGAAACAAAAACGGCGCTGCCCCCCCCCTCATATTATCAGATACTTTTCATGATCGGAACAATGTTCGGTTCTGTCTGAATCATGTGTGAAGAAGTAATAATGTGTGTGTGTGTGTGTGTGTGTGTGTGTGTAAGGAGAAACGGGGACTAAGTTAAAGGGGTCATTTAACGTGGGTTGTTAACTGGTCTTTAATTATTATTATTATTATTATTATTATTATTATTATTATTTTCGTTGTTATTGGAGGATACCTGCTGATGGGGGCCTGTCCCATTGCTCCTACTGGCTCAGGTTAAATAATGATTTGCTCGTGCTTGGTTTATTGTTAATATCTGTTATTGATTGATTTCGTTAAATATTTCGTTAAATATTTATTATGACGTGTTCTTTGTTGGGAGGTTCTGAGTTTCTCGTGTTCTGTGTGCCCTCCTGACGGTTTGCTCTCTTGCTCCCTTCTTTTAGAGGCCGGCGGTGGTGGCGGTGCGGTGCCAGCAAGTCCAACTATTCCTTCTGCTGCATTTAATTATTATCATTGCACAATAATTAGGGCTGTGGAAGATGAATCAAGCATCAGGATTAATCCGATTAAAATGTTGACACGATTAACGCGTCATTATCTCCTTAATTGGTTCGTTCTTCCAGACACAGAGTTTTTTCCTCAATAACATGTGTTTTTACTGAAATGTCCAGATTAACTGCGTTTAACGCTATGAAATTCTGAGATTCATACAAATGCTAATTGTTTGACAGCCGTAATAATAATCAGTAACAATCGCTTCTGTGTTGTGCAGCATTTAAAGGAGGATGTGCTCAAACAGACTAATGTGGTTTAGATTACATTACTACGTCACATGTTTAACTCATAACTAATACATGTATCGATGTAGCTGATATATTCCACTATTATCTGTATTGAAATATCTACATTAAACAGGGATGTGTATCCCTGAACGCACTCGATCAGCCAATGGGCCAATCAGAAACTGGATGCCGTCACGTGATTTACGGGAAATGGACTATTGAGCCTATAAGGGCATGCCCCCCCCCCCCCCCCCCCATGCGGTGGGATCTGGAGCAGGCTCTGTGCGCTGGATGTGTTTATTTCAGGCTGCGCTGGGAGCGGCGGGATCCTCCAGCTGCCTGGATTTAGACCCTCCTGTCTTTCTCCTTCCTTCTGTTTTATTCCTCTCATCATGTAATAACTCCATTTGAGAACTTTTAACTTTATTAATTGATCCATTGTGTTTGTATTAACCTGCCTCTTACAGATTAATTATTATGATTATGATTATTATTATGTCATTGTTCATTCATTCAGTTTCCATCATTGCTCACACACACTCTTACACATTAATATTCATTTATTGAACCACAGTATGTTTCCTTCTCACTGTGGAATACAACTATTTATTGTATTTTAATTATATATATATATATTAGACCGTATGTATACCTGCATTACAAATTACACACATATGTTTGTTTGTTTATTTATTTATGCTGTAAATAATGTTTATTGCTGTTGATCATTTTCTGTATTTTTACTTTGTGTATATTTTGCTGCTGCAATAGAGAAGCTGGTGACAGCTGGTTAATATTAATATTTAGGCTGAATTCCGTTTGATCACATCATCATCTGAGACTGCAGCCTTCATGTCCCCGTCCATCCTGCTGTTTATATTATCAGGAACCAGTTCCCATGTTTTTCCTGTCAACCAATCACGTCTCCTGTCTCTGAGAACGTTCTTAAATCACTTTGAAGATGAGAGTCCTTACTAAGATTTGTAGTCTTCATTTTCAACCGCAAACTTTGTTCCTGCTCGTTCTGATCTGTAGCTTTTTATGAGTTCAGCGTCATTCATAGTTTGGAGAACGTGTCTCTCTGTCGCTCCGTCATGTTCTCCCTGTTCAAGGAACGATGAAACCTCCTAAAAGTCGTCCTCTGCACTCTGAACAGCTTTTTACCTGAAGACCTCTTTCATCTTTATAGGATTTAGTCTTAATTATAAGAACTGCTTAGAAAACGTCATAATAGATTCTGTCATAAGAATTTTCTTAGAATGTCTCCACTAAGGGAAACTCTTAGCGCTGAGAGTCTTTGTGAATACGGCCCCTGTAAAGGAGACGAGAAGGAAACGCCTAACAGGTAGCCATGTGTTCAAATTCCCCTGCTTCCACATGTTTGTGTGCGCATCTGTTAACCCCTCCCAGTCTGGAACGATATACACACTGTGCAGTCAGAGAGAGAGAGAGAGAGAGAGAGAGAGAGAGAGAGAGAGAGAGAGAGGAGAGAGAGGGAGAGAGAGAGAGAGAGAGAGAGAGAGAGAGAGAGAGAGAGAGAGAGAGAGAGAGAGAGAGAGAGAGAGAGGGAGAGAGAGAGGAGAGAGAGAGAGGAGAGAGAGAGAGGAGAGAGAGGGAGAGAGAGAGAGAGAGAGAGAGAGAGAGAGAGAGGTCGGAGCGCATGGACCTTCGCTGCAGATGAAGTTGTACTAAAGCATGTAAGTTCGCTCCTGTGCTGCTGAGTTTGTGTTGATCTGAGTAAATGTTGTATCCCCATGCTCCCGGACCTTATGTTGTGTTCCCTGAATCACTGTGATGTTTATTTTGTAATATTTATGTTGAGATGCTGAGTCAGCCAGCTCGTGGGCAAGGGAGCCGCCTGGTGGTCATTTAGCAGAATGTTCAGACTCAGCATAGCGGTGTATTTCCGTCAAACTTCATTCAAACGTCATTCTGTTCTTTATATTTGTATATATATTTATTTTATGGCTTTTTAAGTTTTTTTTATTTTATTATTATTTGTGTGATTTTATGGATTTTTCTGGTGTGTGTTTCCTCAGTGTGTCCTCACAGCAAACCTTGCTGGAAGTAATGATGGCGTCTCCTTGGTCTGTATCTTTTTATCTCTTTATCCTCTTTTTTTATCTGTGTGTGTGTGTCTTATTGTTTTTATGTCTGTAAAGCACTTTGTGTTACAGTATTCTGAATGAAAGCTGCTTCATAAAGAGTTTTGATTGATTGATAAAGTAGGAACACTTTGCTGGCTGTCAGCTAGATTTATCAGTAACACAGTAAAAATAGAGATTGTTTTTTTTTTATTATCATCATTTAGCAGCCTCTCTCTTCACTTAAAGCCCACAGCACCATCACACACTGGACTGGGCAGCTTTATACTGTAAAATGTAATTTAACTACACATTGTTATTTTTATTTAAAGATCTCTTTCTGGATTATTTTGACCTGTTTATATATTCTAACATGGAAATCAAGTATACACACATGTTGTTGGATTAGAGTATGTAGATCATTTTGACTCGGTCACTGTGAAAAGTAGCTCGCGAGCCAAAATGCTGTGGACACCCCTGATTTAGGGGAACTCCAGGGTTGATGGTGGAAAGTGAAAACAGCACGTTAATTCAGGATGGTTATGAGTTCTTTACTGGACACTGATTTCTGCTGTGCAGAGATGTTTCAGTGCAGACTGTAGATCTGTTTGGAAAAAGTGTGACTGATGGTTTTTTAACTTTGACAGCTTCCCTCACATCTGTCTGACTGAACCTGATGACTCTTCACCTCTGTGTCCTCTCACAGAGAGAAGATGATCCTGCTGCTCCTCATCCTCACCTCCTCAGCAGCAGCACTTGAAGTGAAGGAGACACAGAGCTCCTATCAGGCGGAGGAGAACCACCACATCACACTGGAGTGGACGTTCACCACAGACACTGAGACCAAGTCTGAGGACATTTATGTCTACTGTGATCATTTAACCAGACAGAAAGCCTCAGTCCTGTATCAGGTCTCTGCTGGTGTTGAGCTCTCAGAGTCTGTGGATGAAGGTTTTTCAGGAAGAGTCCAGAGTGACACAGACGCCCTCAGAGAAGGACGAATCAGACTTCATCTGTCCAGACTCAGGACTGAAGACTCTGGTCTGTATGTGTGTGAAGTGACAATAGCTGCAGTGACCCGCTTAGCCTCCTGTGAGCTCACAGTCTCTGGTGAGTAAGTTAAAGCTGCTGTCTGCTGAGAACTGTCTGATTTCTTTCAACAAGTCTCAACTCACATTTTTGTCCTTTACAGCAGCTGCTGCTCAGACACACAGTGACAGACCAGCTCTGAGTCCAGCAGCAGACACAGGATGGACAGGACTCATCCTTGGATTGACAGCAGCAGGAGTAGCTGCAATGATCATCAGTGCGGTTTTTGTTTTTAGAGAGAGACTGCAGTCTGGTGTCTCAGAACAACCACTCAATTACCATGTTGTTCCTACGAGAGGAACTTGAATAATTAATATGAAATTATATCAACAGCACGTGACGGATTACAGAATTAAAGCTGAAAGCAGCATTGCTGGCCCTCGCACACCTTGCGATCCGAGGGGCCATTGCTTTGCCCTCTCCTATGCTCTCCTCTCCTCTCATTTCCAGATTTACAGCAAATACACGTTTAGAAGACAAAGTTCCTGTTGCCAGTAGGTGGCGCTATGACTGTATCATCCTAATAGCATATATATATGTTCAGACTCGGGTCCATAGCAGCACTGTAAGATTTTGTCCACATTGCATGAAGTATGTTGGTGGTACTGCAGAAAATATAGTGTTTCTTTGTAATGGTGAATGGTCAACTTTGAGGCCACGACCCAGCCACACCGTAAGACTTTTGAAAGAGTTTTGAAATGCGTCTATTCCCTATGGTGTCCTGAGTGGACACAGTAAATTTCAGCTCCATTGGATGAAGTATGAGAGGCGTGAAAAGTTTTGTAGCAGGGTCACAAATTGACAAAAATTGCCAAAAAAGTAAAAATGGCGGACTTTCGTGTTGGGTTTGGACGGGGGGTCCAAGAGACTTTTTTGTGCATCTGGAGGTGATACATATGTGTGCCAATTTTAATGTTGCTGTGTCAAACTGGCCAGAGGGGCTACGGTACATGTTAGAGCAAAAAATACAGGGGCACAGTGAATTTCAGCTCGATTGGATGAAGTATGCGAGGTGTAAAAAGTTTTGCAGGGTCACATATCGCCAAAAATGACCAATTCAAAATGGCGGACTTCGTGTGACTTTTTTGTGTGTCTTGGGGTGAAACCAAGCGGCAACCTTCGGGGCTCAAACTTAAAGCCCATGCGGAAGTGTCAAAACTTGTAATTCACGCCGCAGCCACTGGGGGCTGGCTCCAAAAACTAGTCATTTCCCATAGACTCCCATGTTAAAATGGCCGAATTCACAGCAGGAATGAACATGTTTACAGCCTGGTAGAAAAAAGCTGTGTCAGCAGCTGGACTTTGTGGAGACAATCTATCCATATCAAAGTCAAAGTCAGCTTTATTGTCAAATCTGCTATATGTGCTGGACATACAGAGAAACTCCTCTCAGCTGCTCTCACTATGCGATGAAGCGTCTTCCTGCAGGTGGCGGTGCAGGCTCCGTACCACACAGTGATGCAGCTGGACAGGATGCTGTCAACAGCCCCTCTGTAGAAGGTGCACATGATGGAGGGAGGGGCTCTGGCTCCTCTGAGCTTGCGGAGGAAGTAGAGGCGCTGCTGTGCCTTCTTGGTCAGTGATGTAGTGTTGGTAGTCCAGGAGAGGTCCTCAGTGATGTGCACACCCAGGAACTTGGTGCTGCTCACCTGCTCCACAGCAGCACTCTTGATGGTCAGAGGGGTGTGCTGACTCTGTGCTCTCCTGTAGTCCACCATCTCCTTGGTCTTCTCCACATTCAGGGAGAGGTCGTGGTCTCTGCACCACTCGGCCAGAAGGTGCACCTCATTCCTGTAGTTTCTTTCATCTCCACTGAAGATGAGACCCACCACAGCTCTGTCGTCTGTATCCATATGTCTTACTATGGAAATATGTGTGATGTTACTCCTATGATCTCATACATGATATGTTACTGTCATATATGATGTGACTATCCTAAGATGCTTGTGTGTATTCTGAGAAGCTGCGCCTGTTAGATAACACAGGGTGTGAGAAGTGAGAGTCCTAGTGTTGATGTTTGGACTGATGATAAGAGCAGTGAGCTCTGTGTCTCCTGTTATGATGCATTACAGTGTTCAGACTGTTGAACTGTTATTTTCTTACATGAAGAACTCTGTCATGATTATAGAGGCATGTCTGACGTGTGTTTCAGTCTCTTCATCCTCCTCCTCCTCATCCTTTAACTCTTTCAGGCTGTGAACCTGCTGAATCAGCATGCTGCTGTGCTCTAATAAAGACTGTAATGAACTGTTCAGTGTCTGTGTCCTCAAACATGCTCCAGAGCTTCTTCTGTTCTCATAAAGGTCTTTTTAGAATGACTCTCTGGCGACACCTGCTGACAGGAAATGGATGAGCTGCTGTGTGGGTTAAGGGGAGAACATGATGAGAGCAGGAGGTCAGAGGTCACTGCAGCAGACTGCTGCTGTGTGACTGTAGAAGAGCTGCCACAGTCTGCAGCTCCTCTCTGTGGGTCACACACTGAACTGCTGCTTTGTTTCTGTATGTGTTTTCAATACCTGCTGATAATGTGTCCATATCATCAATACAATGTGGAGAAGGCCTCTCTGTGTAAATCAGTTCATCAATACTGCTTACACTAAACAGAAAGGTTAGATCACATGATGATTTATTTCTGTATACAAGGATCAATAAAGTTATATATTTAGATCACACACACTGAATAACACATGTATAAAACACACTAAATTAAGGCCTCACAGCATTTGGTCCACTTTAATGTGAGTACTGATCAGAGACTGACACTGACAGCAGGGTGGAGCTTTCAGTGGGTGGAGTTTGGGAATGTTCCACAGTGCTCCTTGTCCTGTGTTTGGTTTTTCAGCCATGTTTGAGGATCACACTCTGCACACTCTGACATATTTCTGTTACTTCAATAACCGGTCTGATCACTGTAGGACTCTGTATAGGGAGCCTTCAAGGCGTGAGAGGAGTCATGTTAGTACTGCTGGAACTACAAGTGTGTAAAATGTGAAAACAGGAAACACTCAGGTCACATGACCGTGATGTCAGCAGCCGCATGAAGATCAAGAGAGTTTGTTACAATGTTTGTTGTTTATGATACAAAGACACAAACAGGAGAGTCTCACAGATACATTAACATCAACACAGAGAGCAGCTACTGTAACAACGTCCAGAGCTTCAGACAAACATCAACCTGCAGAGTGAACATGAATTATTAATATGGATTCATACAGAGGAAGGAGCAGATAAGATTTAAATAAAACACAGCCAGACATTAGAGTGGAAACAGGCACAGACATCAGGCCACACATGAAACTGATCTGTGACCTGTGGTCATGTAAAGAAGAACTAACTGACCATGTTCCGCATTTGTCTTGTGAGCATTCAGACGTTCAGCACAGGAAAACAAAACTGAGACATTTTTCATTTCTGAAACATGCTGGAATTCTTCATAAAGACATGTTGGTGGACTTTACTTCTATCTTTGTGATTTTAAGGACTTACAGTCAGACCGAGAAGAGAAGATGATCCTGCTGCTCCTCATCCTCACCTCCTCAGCAGCAGCACTTGAAGTGAAGGAGACACAGAGCTCCTATCAGGCAGAGGAGAACCACAACATCACACTGGAGTGGACGTTCCCTGCTGAGGACACCACCAGAAACATTTTTGTCCTCTGTGACCTGATGGCTAGTCGTAAAACCTCAGTCCTCTATCTGGTCTATGCTGGTGTTGAGATCTCAGAGTCTGTGGATGAAGGTTTTTCAGGAAGAGTCCAGAGTGACACAGACGCCCTCAGAGAAGGACGAATCAGACTTCATCTGTCCAGACTCAGGACTGAAGACTCTGGTCTGTATGTGTGTGAAGTGAGGACAGCTTCTGGTTCTGGCTTTGACTCTTGTCAACTCAACATCACTGGTGAGTAAGGTAAAGCTGAGAACTGTCTGAGTTCTGATCTTCTGAGAGTGCTGCTTCACAGTTTGTGAACTTCATAGAATTTTCTGTATTTCTGTAATCCCAGACCTCTGTCTGATTTTCAAAGTCCTGAAAGCAGAAGTAAATGATGAAGTGAAACATTCCAGAGTTCGCTTTTTCTAGACTTTGTCATATTTACACAGAGATATAAGGATTTTAGGTTTTGAAGCAGTAATGTTCTGTACAGACAGTGTCAGTCAAAGTTCACACAGTGCACACATTCATGCTAAACAAGTATCAACTTTTTTATCTTTTACAGAAGCTGCAGCTCAGCCTCAAATACAGAAACCCCCCAGACCACAACCAGACACTGGACAGACCAGACACCATTATGGACTGATAGCAGCAGCAGCAGCAGCAGAAGTAGTCCTGGTGCTTTTGATTCATTTTACTACTAGAAACAAAAGAAGCCATTTTGTGTGGCAGAGCAACAATCTATCAGTGCGATCAATACTGAATCATTAGAGCCTCCTATTAAAGGTCTCAGACCGATCAGACCTGCAGACTGTCCTCCTATGAGTGTACAGACCACCTCCTCCTCTGATGGATCATCTGACTGAGGATCAATCAGTGTACAACCAAACAACTAAACAATGCCAAATAAAGTACAATGGATGATAGAGATCAATAATGTTTAATGGTCAGTGTGTGTGTGTTGAGTGTTTGATGGATTATTGATCCTCCAAACATTCAGGATGTTTTAGACACAGTCAGGACGACATCACATCACCTTCACCTGTGTTCACTGTGGAATTAACTGAAGCTCCGCCCTGTTGTGTATAAGGAAGGAGCGGATAGTCTCAAGATTACAATTTATTGAAGAATGATGCAGATTCTGAGTCACAGAGCTCTGGGTTGTTGAGACACAAAGCACAAGGCAAGATCAACCATGAACCACAAAGAACAACACAGCAACAACCCCTGGACATGGAATTCACACATTGATATACCCCAGGGGCGTTCCCGCCTGCTGGCCCACAGGGGCATCTACTGCCCCCTCTGCAGACCCTGGGTCATACAGCGAATAGACCATAGGGTCTAAAAAGGTAAAGCTTCAAATCCTTAAATCTCATAGGTTGTGGGGCCGATCTAGGGATGACCATAAACTGGGCACTCAGGAGAAAAACACATTCCTTTAGAATCTGGCTTTTATCAGGTCAGAGGTGCTGCTGTCCTTAGTCTGAATTTATGACCATCTCGTACCAACCGGAGCTCCTGAGAGCAGAAAAACAAGAGGGAGAAGGAGTCAGCTACAAAACTTATATGAAAAGTTATATGAGAAGAATAACATTCCACACTTCTTAATACATTCAGTATAATTACTCTCATTTTCTATAAACTTCTTAACATAAAAACACATTATTGAGTAATAAACACTTATAAAAATGAATAGGGACAAACTTCTATATATGTGAACACAGGCTACATGGTAACACAGTGCAGAGTAAAAACTTTCACCATTCTGTACGTTGACATTTGTCAATAAAACTTCATTAGTTTTGCTGTTTCTTTGAGGCCATCAGCAGGTTCCCTCTGAAACACTCCATTCAGGACTCAGTAGATGCTCACTTCCTGTTCTGGGTCAGAGGAAGGTGGCGCCCCCTGCTGACAGAATCATTTCTAACAAAGAGGAAGTCAGACTGTAGGTTCATGTTGTTGTGGTGAAGAGTCCACGGTGACACATGAGGAGAGCTGCAGGGGAACTTTGGACGTTGTCATGACGACGTGTTCCAGATTACAGGGACAGAAGACATTTTGATGAACAGACAGAGAGTCTCTCCTAAAATAAGTGTTATTGACAACAGGTCACATGATCAGCAGTCAGAAATAAAGTGATGAATGAGTGAAGCAGCTTCACCTTCACAGGGACACTATGAGACTTTGTCTCTGTGATGATGTGCAGATGACGGTGTTCTCAGCTCAGACAGCTGTTAGCAGCTGGATCTCTGCTGCTCACTGAGGAAGAGGAGGGAGGAAGAGGAGGTCTTCACACACTCACAGTGTTGATGAAGGAAGAGAGTCTGAATGTAAGCTGTCTGTGGGAGCTGAAGGTCAAGTTCAAATGACTCTTCACAGAAGTCCTGTTGGAGCAGGAGGACTGTTGATCTGAGATTTCTGTTGTTTGTCGAAAAACCAAACCATGAAGACAATCAGTACAACTCCTGTTGTTGCTACTGACAGTCCAATGATGAGTCCTGTCCGTCCTCCTGTGTCTGCTGGTGGACTCAGAGCTGGACTCAGAGCTGGTCTGTCAGTGTGTGTCTGAGCAGCAGCTGCTGTAAAGGACAAAAATGTGAGTTGAGACTTGTTGATGTTTAAATGAACATGTGGACTGTTTGAATTGAACCTGATGCTGTCTGTCTGTACAGAATATTATATGTTACAGTTAGAAGAACAGAAATCAGACAGTTCTCAGCAGACAGCAGCTTTAACTTACTCACCAGAGACTGTGAGCTCACAGCTGGAAGAACCAGAACCAAAAGCTGTCCTCACTCCACACACATACAGACCAGAGTCTTCAGTCCTGAGTCTGGACAGATGAAGTCTGATTCGTCCTTCTCTGAGGGCGTCTGTGTCACTCTGGACTCTTCCTGAAAAACCTTCATCCACAGACTCTGAGAGCTCAACACCAGCATGGACCAGATACAGGACTGATTCTTTCTGTCCGGTAAAATGTCCACATTTGACATAAATCCCCTCAGTCTTAGTCTGAGTGTCTGTGGGGAACGTCCACTCCAGTGTGATGTTGTGGTCCTCCTCTGCCTGATAGGAGCTCTGTGTCTCCTTCACTTCAAGTGCTGCTGCTGAGGAGGTGAGGATGAGGAGCAGCAGGATCATCTTCTCTCTGTGAGAGGACACAGAGGTGAAGAGTCATCAGGTTCAGTCAGTACGGCTACAACAACATCAATCTACAGTCTGACTGAAACTCACAGTCACACTCTGTGTCAGCTTTTACAGTCTGCACTGCTGCACACACACACCTCTGCCAGCAGGTGGCGCCCAGTACAGTATTTTCTGTGACAGAGTATGATTGCTGTAGTTCAGTATGTCCAGCTTTTAAAGGTGATAAGGACAATATTTACACATTGTGGACAATAAGTCTCACCTTCCATTCAGTGGCAGCAATGAAGTTTTGTGCTCATTTTCGACCTGACATCTGTTTTTATAAAATCTTGTCTCTATCACCGATAGCTTTGGCTCCTACTCACCCCTGTACCATGCTGTGTCTGTATAATCTCACCTTTTCTTTCTGTGCATTCTGCAGGCTGCAGACGAAGCCCTCATCCAGGGAGCTACATGCCAGTGCTGAACCAGACAACACTGGAATTGTCTTGAGGGGCAGTGTGTTGCAGGAGCTGGACAGTGTTGCATTAGCAGCTGCTCTGATGTTTGGACTCATGAACTTAAACCACCCTCCTGAACCCAGGTCTGAAGGGCTTCAAAACATCATCATGCAGCTGGAGGGAAGCACACGGGCCAAGAAAGTCCAAGTCCTAAGAAACAGACTTCATGAGTGAACTCTCAATTCACTGTCTGGATTATTTTTCTATATTGTCACGTTGTTGTTGTATTTGATATAACCTGGATCCAGTCATTGTCAAAGCCATGTAATGGGGCGTTGCATGGGCCCTTCTTATGCTGCTTATGTTTACTCATCTTCATTGTGCACAGGCAACATTTGATGTCTTATCTTAGGACAAGATTAAAGAGACAGTATGATTAACTCTTAGGCAGGATCAAATGCAAAATTAGTGAGGGAGCCCAGAGCACGTGTCCTTCTCTTATTCTTTACTTTATATACTTCTTCTTAATAAATCACCCCTCTCTCCATCTAACAGCTCATCTTCTCTCCCACTCCTGGATCCCGCACACTCACACACACACACACCGCCACAGGTACGCACACACACGTACTCACTGCCGTCCTGTTAAGGGTTAAGAGGCGCACACCCCTCTCATTACAGCGTGATAACTGAAGTCCTGTTTAAACTGTTGCATTTTCCCCAGTTTACATGAACACATAAACACGTGACATGATTCCTTGACCAAGAACAACGTCGTAGGTTTGACATAAAATAATTTCATTTGTAAGACATTGTTATTTTAAGTAAACTTAACTTTAATATGTGAAACAGCGCTGCTCTTAATCACACACACTAACACAACAACAACACTCTGGCTCTCACCTTGTGTCTCTGTGCAGCCCGCTGTACTCAAATCTTTCTTAACTCACTCACACACACACACATCCTGTAAAATAAAAACGAGCTCAGGTCGTTTCCGAAAAGACCCCGTCTCGCTCCAATCTGCCATGACTTTATCACTTTCTCTCCACGTGATCATAAATCAGCCAATCACAGGCAGGAGCGCTCTGTTACTAAGAAGAAGAGTTTGGAAGTTACTGAAAACAAGAACTAGACCAGACTGTGACCATTGTAGCTGAGGGGCCTGGAGCAGACTGGAGGAGTGTAAATATTTACAGAGGACAAACTCACAGAATAAAAAGAGCAATTCAAACATTTTACAGTTTTAAAATCATTAAAAGAACAAAATCATAAATGAGAAAGATCAAATGAGAAGAGTGCAGTGAGTTAGTGCATCTTATAATCCAGACACACACACTGTGTGATCACTGTAGTTATCAGCAGCATGCTCCCTCTCCCCCTCTTCTTTAACAACATGGGTCAGCCTGCTCTCATCACTTGATGAAACTGTGATCAATACAGATATAGATCAAATAAATACAGCAGCAATAAAACAACATCACACACTAAATGTTCTGTTACAAACTGAATCAGCTCTCAGTCAAGTTATTCTATCAACACCAGCTGTTGTTACAGTTTGAGCGAGACGTCTGCTGCCATCTGCTGCCCGCACACTGAACCCACATCAGTCCGAGAGCTCTTCCTCTTCCTGCTTCACCCTACACCAGAGAGACGTCAGAAATCACGCTGCAGACAGCCGGAAATACAGAAAAAAAATAATCTACAAAGTCTCCATCAGTGTGTGTGTGTCCCTCCTTCACACAGACTGAATGTGTCCACATGTGTCTCTTGGGGGGTCCATGTTGTCCCTCCTGTCATGTCTTTGTTCCATCAACATGTGTTTGAGCTGCTAAACTCATTCTGTACAAACACCTTGTTCTCACACTTCTGTGTGAGGGAGCCAGTCTGTTAGTGTGACCTCCTACTAGATACAAACCTGTTCAGACTGGGAACTCATTTACTGTGTCCCCAAACTTATATGAGTGGCTAATGATAACTTCAGTGTTTAACCCTTCATGTGCTGTTGATATCATTTCTTATTAATCATTCAATTAGTATCTTAGTTTCACCACTAACTGCATCGTATGTGGAGGGTTGTTGTTCTGAGACACCAGACTTCAGATTCTCTCCAAACACACAAAATGAAACTACAAAGACCATCAGCAGAACTCCTACTGTCAGTCCAATGATGAGTCCTGTCCGTCCTCCTGGGTCTGCTGGTGGACTCAGAGCTGGACTCAGAGCTGGTCTGTCAGTGTGTGTCTGAGCAGCAGCAGCTGTTCCTGTCCTGTGACGGTGTGTACACTCTGTTAATGCTCATCAGGACGTTTGCACTGGCAGCAGGTTGATCTTATCATCATTAGATTAGCAGGCTGTGTAAAAAATAATAATTATTTCATGAAATTTCATAAAACCAATAAGAGGTGGCTCTGACTGAGCCTCTGTGGAAACATGAGGACTTTTTCTGTTCATAAATGTTTGTTCACTCTGCTTCAGGCTGCTGCTCTATTACAGCCCGCTGTCACCTGCAGGTTCAGACCTGATAACCCACCTCTGTTCATGCATCAGGGACGTTGAGCACAACAGAAATCTGATCTTGTTTTCACCCTAACCATCAGTTATTTTCTGTTTATTCAGTTGAGTGCTGCCCTTCATGTAAATGAGGAACTTTCTGCACTGAGGGTTTTTCTACGAGAACATCAGACACAACCTAACACTGGCCGGCTGTGCAGAGACACAAGGTAAGAGCCAGTGTGTTGTTGTTGTGTTAGTGTGTGTGACTGTTTGTATAGAAGTGTGAGAACAAGGTGTTTGTACAGAATGAGTTTAGCAGCTCAAACACATGTTGATGGAACAAAGACATGACAGGAGGGACAACATGGACCCACCAAGAGACACATGTGGACACATTCAGTCTTTTGTTTCTGATCTTACTACATTTCTGTACTAAAGTACAGACACTGTACCAAATAATGACTTGAGCGGAAGTTTTTTTTAAACATCATACTCAATAGAAGGATTAAAGTAGTCAGTATTTTTTGTACTCGAGTATTAAAAGTAAAACTAGTCTTTACTTATGTAGATAGAGGGCATGGTGCAGAACATCAAACAGTCATAATAATCATAACGACAGTCAAACAGCCACCAGGCTCTGTGGAGTCAAAATAAGTAATTCTCCTTTTGCACAAAGCTCTAATATTTATCAAAGAACAACTGTTTCCAGTCCATAGCTCACATTCACCATAACATACAGCCGTGCTGAACCTGATGACTCTTCACCTCTGTGTCCTCTCACAGAAAGAAGATGATCCTGCTGCTCCTCATCCTCACCTCCTCAGCAGCAGCACTTGAAGTGAAGGAGACACAGAGCTCCTATCAGGCAGAGGAGAACCACAACATCACACTGGAGTGGACGTTCCCCACAGACACTCAGACTAAGACTGAGGACATTTATGTCCTCTGTGATCATATAACCAGACAGAAAGGATCAGTCCTGTATCAGGTCCATGCTGGTGTTGAGCTCTCAGAGTCTGTGGATGAAGGTTTTTCAGGAAGAGTCCAGAGTGACACAGACGCCCTCAGAGAAGGACGAATCAGACTTCATCTGTCCAGACTCAGGACTGAAGACTCTGGTCTGTATGTGTGTTCAGTGAGGACAGCTTCTGGTTCTGGTTCTTCCAGCTGTGAGCTCACAGTCTCTGGTGAGTAAGTTAAAGCTGCTGTCTGCTGAGAACTGTCTGATTTCTGTTCTTCTAACTGTAACATATAATATTCTGTACAGACAGACAGCATCAGGTTCAATTCAAACAGTCCACATGTTCATTTAAACATCAACAAGTCTCAACTCACATTTTTGTCCTTTACAGCAGCTGCTGCTCAGACACACACTGACAGACCAGCTCTGAGTCCACCAGCAGACACAGGAGGACAGACAAGGCAGCGTTATGGACTGATAACAGCAGGATCTGTAGCAGCATTGTTTCCAGTCATTTTAGTTACATGGTGTTGTGTTCACATTAGAAAGACAAAAACTGATGTTCAGCAGTCCAGTACTCCGCTGAATCAAACTGAATCATTACAGCTTCCTGCACAGAGTTCCCCACTCAGAGGACATCCAGACGCTCCTCCTTCATCTTCATCATCTAAAGCAGTGTTTTTCAACCAGTGTGCAACCGCAGCACACTAGTGTGCCGTTAGAGATCACCAGGTGGGTGTAAAATATGTGCTATAGGAGCGTCTCCTCCAAGTGCTGCTGCTGAGGAGGTGAGGATGAGGAGCAGCAGGATCATCTTCTCTCTGTGAGAGGACACAGAGGTGAAGAGTCATCAGGTTCAGTCAGTACGGCTACAACAACATCAATCTACAGTCTGACTGAAACTCACAGTCACACTCTGTGTCAGCTTTTACAGTCTGCACTGCTGCACACACACACCTCTGTCGGCAGGTGGCGCTGAAGGACACATTATACATGTTCTCAGCACAGAAACAGAAAGTCTCCTCACTGTAGTCTCACAGTCATTAGTGAGTCTTTAGCCACAGCAGACACAGTCAGACCAGCACAGGTGAGACTGAGCTCCTCCACCACATATAAACCATGTTTCCCCACCAAACAGTTAGAACTGATGGAGCTGATGGAGGAGCAGAGAAACGTCTTCAAATGGACTCTCCAGGTCCAGACTCCTTTTGAAGCTCTTGTATGAAGATGACCTGGATGACTGAGAGCCTTCATCCACATGCTGGCTGTAAACTGATCACAGTCAGAGAGGATGTGTGAGGAGCAGTGACCCAGCAGCTCTGTGGATGTAATAACAGACATGCTGCCTCCTTTCTGAGACCAGCTGGGTCCTGGACTGACCCCCTTTTACAGTGAGGAATGCTGTGGGTGACTTTTATATCATAGCTTCTCAAAGTGCAGTTAGTTTGATTCCAAATGTGCCCCCAGCGATCTTTTGTGCATAACAATGTTTCTCAGGTTTAGCCCCATATGTGTTTATTGCACATTACTGGATTCAGACCAATAAATGTAAACTGTAGAGATGCAACTGGGTCATTAAAGTGATTACACATGTATTTCTTTTCTTCTTTTCTGTTTTTTGGCAGCCCTGAGCTGTCCGAACTTTGAGAACCCCTGTTTTATCTGATCTACAGCACAGACAGGAACCAGCTGGAGCAGAATACAGGAACAGTAAACCAATACAGCCAATACAGGGTTGGTGTACACAATCCTGCGGCACAGTGGCTATATCATCATCACTGTGACTGCCTGACATCCAGTACCCCCCCCCACACACACACACACACACACACACATGCAGAAACATGACCTCCACTCTTCAGGTGAAAACCGGCTACACCTCTTACATATCACTGTTTCCATCTAACACTGACTCATAAGCTGTAACCGCCTGGTGACAGGGTGTTACTCTGCTACTGGTGGGTGTGACAGAAAAGCAGTGTGCAGATATGGAGCGATCCATTCAGCTGAAGGGGAGGGAGGTTTGAAAAGAACAGCAGTAGAATCAGCAGAGTCGTCCACACTATACTCTTATTATCAGTCCAATGTAAACATTGAAGCAAACAAACATTCATAGTTTATTCCCCAGTAGTTATTTAAACAAATCTATTTCAATATAATTAAAATTTTCAGTTGTGTAAACCGTTGATTGTTAATTGAGTGAACTTCTTCGTGGAGATGATTGATCTTGCAAAACATTTTCAGGTCAATTTAAATAGTATGGTCATTTAAATCAAATTCCTTAATGTACTAAACTGGACTTAAATATCTATGTCAACTACTGCGGCCTGCTGTGTTAACATTCTTATTACATTTGATTTCAACTTGTGTTAATCCCTCATTTTTCACTTCTAAAAAATTACTTCACACTGACTAATTTGACATAATTACACAAAATCTCACATAGAAGGTGAACTGTGTGAGGCCTTTGCCAAAAACCAAAACCTGACACAAATTCCTGTTAACAATGATGTGTACTGCCACCAGATTTCCAGAGGCTGTTCCACTACATAACATCACAGGTCCGGCAGTTACAAAGGCCTGATTAAGTTCTTTACTGTGTTTGGCATGCCCAAGGTAGTGCAGACTGACCAAGGCACACATTTCAAATCTAGGGTGTTTGGTCAAGCATTAAAAAAGTTAGGTATCAAACATGTGACCTCTGCCCCCTACCATCCAGAAAGCCCGGGGGCACTGGAGAGATTCCACCAGACCCTGAAGGCTATGTTGAGGAAACACTGTCAGGATTCTGAAAGTGGGATGTGAGTTTGTCCTATTTGCTGCTCGTGAAGCTGTGTAGGAGTCGTTGGGTTTCAGTCCTGCAGGTGTTTGGACATGAAGTCTGTGGACTAAATGCAACTCATTGCTTAGACCTTCCTATGTACATATTTTTAAATTTCATGTTGGTTATGTTGGTGAAAATTGAGGTTTTATACTTGGCAACAAATGTTGCTGGTGGGAAACTGCATAGTCTAAACTTACACAAATGATAGTATTTGACCAATTTACACATAAATTGAAATAATGTTTAATACACTGCTCAAAAAATAAAGGGAGCACTTAAAGAACACAGTGTAACTCTTAGGATCAACACTGATTGTGAATCAGTTTCAGCTGCTGTTGTGCAAATGGAACAGACAACAGGTGGAAATGAGAGGCAGTTATCAAGACAGACCCTATAAAGGAGAGGTTCTGCAGGTGCTGACCACAGACCATTTCTCTGTTCTCATCCTTTCTGCCTGATGTTTGATCACTTTTGCGTTTTGTCAGTGCTCTCACCCCTAGAGGTAGCATGAGGCGGTGTCTACAACCCACACTAGTTCCTCAGGTAGTGCAGCTCATCCAGGATGGCACATCAATGGGCCTCATGTGGCTGAAGTGTGTCAGCAGGTCCTGCATGATGAAGGCATTGATGCTATGGACTGGCCTGCCGTTCCCCAGACCTGAATCCAATCAAGCACATCTGGGACATCATGTCTCGTTCCATCCACCAACACCATGCTGCACCACAGACTGTCCAGGAGTGGACTGATGCTTTAATCCAGGTCTGGGAGGAGATCCCTCAGGAGAGCATCCACCGCTCATCAGTAACATGCCCAGGTGTTGTAGGGAGGTCATACAGGCAGGTGGAGGCCACACACACTACTGAGCCTCATTCTGACTTGTCTGGAGGAACTTCAGCCTGTGATGTGATTTTACACTTTCATTTTGAGTATGGTTCCAAATCCAGACCTCCATGGGTTAATAACTTTGATTTACATTGATCATTTTTATGTTATTTTGTCCTCAACGTATTCCACTATGTAATGAATGAAGATTTTTAACTGGAATATTTCATTCATTGAGATCTAGAAGGTGTTATTTTAGTGCTCCCTTTATTTTTTTGACCAGTGTAGATACACAGCAGCAGGACAGACTTGCGGGCACACTGATTAACAATAGTTTTTGTTCGGTAAAGAGCAGATTAACATCCTTATATGTTGCTTCACCTGCAGCAGCAGAGTCTGCCCCTCCTCTCTGTGGGTGACTTTCTGCAATATCTACCTGTTAAACAAATGAACTACTGGTTTGCATGTAGCTTCATTAACAAGCATGTCTTTCCCCTGTGATGTCCACAGTCATGTCTGTTTTCTCAGTGTGCATTGAGTGACACTTTGTTACATCCACAGGCAGAAAAAGGAAAGTCTTCTTCTTCACAGCTCTGAGAGCACCACTGTGTTCTTCACACTACAAGAGACTTGTTATTTAAAACAGATAGACCATAATACCATAATAGACCATCAGGAGAACTCCTACTGTCAGTACAATGATGAGTCCTGTCCATCCTCCTGTGTCTGCTGGTGGACTCAGAGGTGGACTCAGAGCTGGTCTGTCAGTGTGTGTCTGAGCAGCAGCTGCTGTAAAGGACAAAAATGTGAGTTGAGACTTGTTGATGTTTAAATGAACATGTGGACTGTTTGAATTGAACCTGATGCTGTCTGTCTGTACAGAATATTATATGTTACAGTTAGAAGAACAGAAATCAGACAGTTCTCAGCAGACAGCAGCTTTAACTTACTCACCATATCTTTAGTTTTTAGTTATATGTTATATGTTGCGGAGTGAAGAGTAACGCAATGTCGATTCTCTGTATGTCCAGCACATATAGCAGATTTGACAATAAAGCTGACTTTGACTTAATAAATATAGGTTTATTACTGCTTTAGTATATAAGTAAACACATGAACTAACACTAACAAACTAACCCCAGTGAACCAGGTGGAGCTGTGCAGTGTGCAGCAGCATGATCACAGAGGTCCTGTTTGAACGGGCAGTGAGGATGAGCTCTCTGAGTGGGGGCTCTGGGCTCTTGACGCGGGACTTGTTCTTCTCCACATCGTATCCTCCGGCAGCCAGAGCCTTCTGGAGGGCGGCTGCAGACACGCCGCTCCGCTCCTTGGAAGCGGCCCCAGCTTTCACGATGAGCTCGCTGACGCTGGGGCCGGACTTGTTCGGCTTGGAGACCTTCTTCTTCTGCGCTTCGGCCGGAGCGGCGGCTGGAGCTGGAGCTTCTTCTGCCATGTTCAGTTCGTAGCTGCAACACAAGCACAGTCAGAGTGTAGTTATGATCAGCTGAGAGCGGGAGGCGGTCCTTGAACACACCATGAGAACCGCGGAGACTCAATCCAAGGCAGCTCCTCTGCAGGCTGAATGTTCCGCTCGTGTTTTCTGTGTGGATGAAAGAGTCCAGATGAGTGTGGGAGCAGCGCTGCAGGCCGACAGTGAAGGAGCTGCTAGCGGACTGTGTCTCTTCATGTTCAGCTCATGTGGAGCTCTGATGATCTCTGCACTTTGCTGCTGGAGAGAGTCCGCGGCTGCGCAGCGGCTTCTCCCTCTTCTTCCTCTCAGAGATGAAGTCAGACTATCAGAGCTCCATCAGAAGCTGTTTTCCAGCTGAGCCGCATGTTGCTTCAGAGACTCAGAGGACAACCCGACATCTGCTGACGTCACTTTGTCCCAGAGTCCGGCTGTTGCAGCAGCATCAGACCCTGATGATGGTGCAGACAGACTTCTATCAGAGCTGCTCGCTGCTTCTCTCGCTGAGCAGGTTGAATAAAGTCCATCACTGTTCTGTTTGTGTCACAGCTGTTGTCATGTAAACAGACACAGACAGAGCAACAACAGGGAGGCTGCTGTACATGGAGCAGCAGACCGTTAATGAGCAGATCACTGCTGAATAACAGAAGCTCTAGTTCAGCTCCACACTTCAGAGCTGCAGCCTCAGCACTCTGTTGTTTCATCATGTGACTGTTTACAGTCATGATAACCTGCGGCCGCTGTCTGACGTCATGTGATCGTTGTTCCTTCCTGCAGCGTCACACAACAGGGGACTCAACAAAGTGTGCACAGTGACAGAGAGCTGTGCGTAATGACGCACATGAGCCAACAGCGGTAACTTTACCGACATAAAAAGTGAGTGATCTGTGGGCAAAGGGCTCTGTGCACCTGCACTTCATAGAAACGAGGCTCACGCAGTCTTTGTGTGTTCTGATATGAATGTACTGAAACATGGAGGAAGTGTGAAGCCTGGACCCACTGATCTGAACATCTTACTGAAGAGTTTCAGAGGGTGAAACAACAACTTGGCCCCCTGCTGTCATCCAAACACATTCAGACAGATGACCTGAGAGGTCTGTTGTCCCGGTCAGGGAATGTTTTTATTAGGACTGAAGTTCGTCACTCAGCTGGTTAGAGCGTGGCGCTAAGAACTCCAAGGTCGCCGGTTCGATCCCCGTACAGGCCGATCTCTTTCACTGTTGGTTGTTGAACATGCCCGTTTCAATGACTGTTTGCTGGTTGATACACAACAGCGACAGATTTTAACACATTGTTATTATTTTGTTGCAGTTCTTAAAGTTAAAGCTGATAAACTTCAACCAGATGTGATTTTAAAGGCGTGGCTTAAAATGTTTTCATGTTTTAAATCACGTGTCCTGGTTTAAAGGCGTGGCTTCTGTGGACCTACTTTGGTTTTTGAGCTCCTGTCAGACAGACTGCAGCAGAACCAGCAGCTCCACACATGAAGGTGGAAACTTCTGGAAGTCAGGACTGATTCAGCAGGTGAGTCTGTCGATATCTGATCAATCATCAGTGTGATCACCTCATTGATCTTTACTGCCTGTAACTGATGGATCTTTATTGTAGTAAGTCCCTGAAACGCGGAACAAACAACAAGCGTCTCTGTTGATCGTTCTCTCTGTAAAGTTCAGCAGCTTCATTTGCTCTGAAACTCAGATCGACTCGTTCAAAGCTTCAAGCGGAGAAAAGGTCGCTTTATTCTGACTTTATCAGATCAGTCTGTTTCCGGTTTAACACACCTGTGCTGCAACAGCCGCGCGCCGCGTTACGTAAGTTTGGTTGGTTTACTGTTCATGGTGCGTTCAGGTGCATCTGGTTTAATTGAGTTCAGATGATTCTTATTACTAAAACTAAAACATTTAAATGCATCAATTTGTCATGTTTTATTTTTCATGAATCCATATTGATGATTGAAACTCATCAGAAGAAACATTTTCTCTTCAAGGGTTCATAAATATGTGAATCTAATATTTGCCATGAGGAGAAGTGTGTCAGTCCTCAGAGCTCAGACAGTAGCTGCTCATGTGTTTGTCCTTTCTATAGAAAACAGTCCACAGACTGTTACAGAGGAAGGTCTCAGTGTTTCACTCAGTCTGTTCCTCTGACTTTTCCAGGAAGCTGTGATGATGTCAGAGGACCTTCTGAACATTCTGCAAGATCTGACAGATGAAGAGTTCAAAACCTTCAACTGGTTTCTGCAGCAGCCCGGCTGCCTAGAGGGCCACGCACCCATCAAAACATGCCACCTGCAAAAGGAACACAGGCTGGAAACAGTGACTGTGATGGAGCAGACATATGGAATTCCTAATGCAGTGCAGGTCACCTGGAACATTTTAGGGAAGATCCCCAGGAAGGACCTGCAGCAGACATTGGATGACATCAGGAACACTAACCCTGGACCTTCAACTCAGACTTTGTCTTCTCCTGATGCTGAAGGTGAGAAGCTGCATTCTCTGTTATGTACGACAGCATATTAGGGCCATTTTAAGAAAAAGAAATACTGACCTGGAAAGGGGGGGGGGCGCTAATATTCTGAGATTAAAGTAGCAAATTTGTGAGAAAAAAACTCAGAAATTTATATCCGTTTTTCTTGGTCACGGAATCGTGTTGCGTTTCCAAGACGTCATCTTCATTGCATGCATGCATACGGTTTATGTGTACATGTAAACTGTTTCAGGGCTTTAGTTCAGTTCAGGGTGTTATGAGAGTGGTATATGCCTTCTTAAGAGGATGGCAGTGAGTAGCCTACGTGTGTGTAGTGGGTGTATACTTTCTTCTGCGTTGTGTAATCAAAAACCAACTTCTTTCTTGGCTCGACAGGCCGTTTATTAGGGTCAGGCTGGACACAGAAATCTTGTATCCAGAGTTCTAACAAGCTCCACAGTGACACACTGAAAAATAAACCCAAAGTTAGCATATAGCGCTGTACTACGAGACAGCACTGCTACTGCATTTAAGCTAGCAGCTAACAGCTTGTCAAACGGACTGCTTAATTTACAACGCTTAGCAACCAACATTAAAAGGAAACTTATGGTTATTATTCCAACAACATATAACAATAGGAATGTGGACTTATGACGGCAAAACAACAAAGTAAATCGCTAATTTCTGCAAAGCTTATTAGACTCGGACTTACCACGCGAACAGCACATGTAAGACTGGTGACAAGGGTGGAGTATCCCTTGCCAACTCTGCAAGGGCCCTCTAGAGGGCGCCAAAACCCCACTGTCCCATGGAAAAACCATACAATCAACATAATACAGGGAAAATAATGGGATCAAAAGTAAATGAAGAAGTTATTACCTCCTTACATGTGTGTACCTGTGGCGGTGTGTGTATGTGAGTGTGCAGGATACAGGAGAGTGTATGTGTGTAGGAGTGGGAGAGAAGATGAGAGTTCTTAGCTTGAGAGAGGGGTGAGTTATTAACAGCTTTTCCACGGCGACCATGACAGCAAGCAACGTCTATCCAGATTTGCGACTTTATAGCCTAATATATAGAATATACTATACTATACTATACTCAGAATATCTGAGTTTTTTTCTAGCAAATTTGCTACTTTTATCTTAGAATATTAGCCCCCCGCCTCTTCCGGGTCAGTTTCAATTTCTTTTTTCTTACAATGGCCCTAATACACCGTCGTACTTATGAGATCTCTATGTGGACAGAAAACTTCCTGTCCCACATGGGCTATTTTTTCATACAGTAGATTTTTGTCCTATAACTATCAGTGACATAACAAACCATCCTCCATTTTGATTGGACACATCAAACGAGCAGCAGTACAACCTGCACAGAGATAAAGTTTTGCTGGTTTTCACCGCAGGTTTGTTTTTATAATTCCAAACATGTGTAGAAGACACAGTTTGCCACTTTCAGGTCTGTGTTGCTGATTCCATGCTTGCACTGCAGGGGGCACTAAGCTGTAATGAAAGGAAGAGTGAGACTGAGGAACCTGATTCACACTGATGAGATGTTCTGATTGTAGCTTTTACTCTTTCTCATGAGAACACAGCTCTGGCTCAGATGTGTGTGGAACAGTGTGGCACTTTTGTGTCGGCCATGTTGTTTCACCTGCAGCAGAGACGTGTTTTGGACAATGATGGATCTGTATTGCTTTGTAGGAACAGACTGGGCTGCCTCTAAAAGTTAATGCTCAATGTCTGTATGTGTACACACACTAACCTACTCACTGTCTTTGACAGACGGGATGGTTCCAGTACCGGAGCCACGCCACATCACATATTACCAACAGAAACTCCAATCCCACTTCCAGGACAGGTTTCTGTGTGCACAAGAAGGCTGGGCAGAAGATGAAGAGTGTCTGGTTGATATCTACACAGAGCTATACATCACAGCCGGCCGTGACATACACATCAACACACAGCATGAGGTCCAACAGATCGAGAAAGCCTGGAGGCCCAGAGACACTGAGACATCTGTCAAACCCAGAGACATGTTCCAACATCCTTCTGGAAAAAAAAGACCCGTAAAAACAGTGCTCACCAACGGAGTCGCAGGAATTGGAAAGACCTTCCTGGTGCAAAAGTTTATTCTAGACTGGGCTGAGGGAACAGCCAATCAAGATGTGCATCTCATTTTCCCCTTCTCCTTCCGTCAGCTGAATCCACTGATGGGAAAACAGTTCAGTTTGGCAAACCTCATTTATGAATGTATCCCAGAGGCTGTGGACATCAAAGAGGAGGCCCTTCATTACATCTTTACTGCTCTGCAGTCATCAGGAAACCGCAACTACGACAGGAGTGAGTTCAAGCTTCTCTTTGTGTTTGACGGACTGGATGAGAGCCGCCTTCATCTGGACCTTCATGTTGACGATTGTCACTCTGTTGATGTAACTAAGTCCACCACCACTGATATCTTGGTGAAAAACCTCATCAATGGAAAACTGCTGCGCTCCGCTCGCATATGGATAACCACACGGCCGGCAGCAGCCAAACAGATCAAGTGTGTGGACGTGGTGACAGAGGTCAGAGGGTTCACTGACCCACAGAAGGAGGAGTACTTCAGGAAGAGGTTCAGAGAGGAGGAGCAGGCCAGCAGGATCATCTCCCACATCAAGACATCACGAAGCCTCCACATCATGTGCCACATCCCAATCTTCTGCTGGATCACTGCTACAGTTCTGGAGGACATGTTGGAAACCAGAGACCTGCCCAAGACCCTGACTGAGATGTACGCAGAGTTTCTGATGTTTCAGGTAAATCAGACCAAAGAGAAATATGGACCAGAGTCCAGTCAGTGCATTTTTTCACTAGCAAAACTGGCTCTTCAGCAGCTGGAAAAGGGCAACATAATCTTCTATGAGAAGGATCTGAAAGAGTGTGGCATCGATTTCAGTAAAGCCTCAGTGTACTCAGGAGTGTTCACAGAGATCTTCAAGGAAGAGCGAAGAAGGAAACAGAAAGACACAACATTCTGCTTTGTTCACCTGAGCATTCAGGAGTTTCTGGCTGCTTTCCACCTCATAAACTGTTTCATCAAAGGGGACACTGAGGAGCTGCTAGACTTCCTGAGGGGTGACGACAGCGATGACGACAACGACGGTCACGAAGACGGCGACGAGTTATCTCTGGATGACATCCTGGACAGAGTCATGGAGAAATCTCTGGACAGTGAAACTGGCCACCTGGACCTGATGGTTCGCTTCCTTCATGGTCTCTCTCTGCAGTCAAACCAGAGCCTCTTAGAAGACCTGCTGGGTGAGACAAAAAACTATTCAGAGGCCATCCAGAGAGCCATGAACAACCTGAAACAGAAAAGCACTGATACAGTGTCTCCTGACAGATGCATCAACATCTTCCACTGTCTGATGGAGATGAACGACCTCTCAGTCCATCAGGAGATCCAAGAGTTCCTGCAGTCAGAGAATAGGTCAGAGAAGGAACTCTCTGAGATCCACTGCTCAGCTCTGGCCTACATGCTGCAGATGTCAGAGGAGGTTCTTGATGAGCTAGACCTGATGAAGTACAACACAACAACAGAAGGACGATTGAGACTGCTTCCAGCTGTGAGGAACTGCAGAAAGTTCAGGTGAGTCCAGATGTGACCAATCAGTGTAGATTATTGGTTTAGTTCTTAGACACATTCACACTGTATGTTTCTCTCTAACAGGGCTCCTTGTGTTCATTGACACATCACATCAGCTGTGTTTTTGTCTCAGATGTTCTTCTACTGTAAAAAAAAACATTGTTTTTTATGTTTCTGTTTGAAGCTGTTAAATGAATGGACAATAAATGTGTCTTTATTTGTAGTTAAAACAGCTGTATGTGGCCAAAGTGCTGCGCAAACAACATAAATACAAAACTGCAAAAACTGCAGCACAACATCATGGTTTGCAAACATGCAGACACATACCATTACACAAACAGTTCAATCAGGATGTCACACAACACAGAATAACTCTTGAAAGTCTCTGAATGAAAGAGAAGAATTTATCTTTGTCAGCAATATCAGCTGAAAGAACCTACAACAGAGAAATAAAGTGAAATGTTGAAATATTCTTCTTTCTGTCATCACAGACTTTCTGACTGTAACCTCTCAGAGACTCACTGGGAAGTTGTGGCCTCAGCTCTGAAGTCCGACCCCTCCCATCTGACAGAGCTCGATATGAACGGGAACAAACTGCAGGATTCAGGACTGAAGCAGCTATGTGCTGGACTGGACAGTCCTCACTGCATACTGCAGGTTCTTAGGTCAGTTAATGTTATTATTAGGCTGAGGTCCAGTTTTTAAATCATCTGTCAGGACTGACAAACAGAAAAGGACCACAGACATGTGTATCTTCAGTCACTGTTGCTCTGATGACAAATCAGATCTAATCATATGTTCAAATGTTGCTCAGTAATTCAATGAATAATTATTGTCTTCCTTCCCAGTAACAGTAATCTGTATGTTTTAATGTTATTCCATATTATTAAATTATCAGTGGTATCAATGGCTCTATCAATGTCTTGTATTGTCTTATTAGGTTGTGTGGCTGTGGTTTGTCAGAGACCAGCTGTCTACCTCTGGGCTCAGCTCTGAAGGCTAACCCCTCCCAGCTGAGATATCTGGACCTCAGTGAGAACAATCTGCAGGATGTGGAGCACCTAGGTGGTTTTCTGGAGAGGTGTAGCCTGCAGACTCTGAGGTCAGTCTTAATAGTTTTATCTACACTGCTCTACCTTTTACAATTAATATCAAAATCAGTAGTGTTAAATGTGCACATTTCATTTCATTCAGACTGAGCAGCTGTAACCTCTCAGAGAGAAGCTGTGAAGCTCTGTCCTCAGTTCTCAGCTCCCAGTCCTCTAGTCTGAGAGAGCTGGACCTGAATAACAATGACCTGCAGGATTCAGGAGTGAAGCAGCTGTCTCGTGGACTGGAGACTCCAGACTGCAGACTGGAGACTCTCAGGTCAGGATACAGCTTTTTGATCATCAGTTAAATTCTGCTTCATGTTCATGTTGAAGATCTGTTGGATTTTCCTTCCTTCTTCTTGAGTTCATGACATGTTTTGTACCTCCAGTCTGTCAGGTTGTCTGATCACACAGGAGGGCTGTGCTTCTCTGGCCTCGGCTCTGACCTCCAACCCCTCCTATCTGAGAGAGCTGGACCTGAGCTACAATCATCCAGGAGACTCAGGAGTGAAGCTGCTGTCTGCTTTACTCAACAGTCCAGATTGTAGTCTGGACACTCTCAGGTACACAGAGACCACAGAGCATGAGTCCTCCTCAGTCTGTCAGTTTAGCTCATATATCCACAGCTGTTGATGGATGGATTGAAACTGCAGAGAAGAAATAATCACTGATCCCTGATGTTCATCTTTCTCCATCATTAAGTGTCCATCATGTTAACTTCACTTTTCTTTATACACGTTCTTCATATCAAAATACATACAGACTGATTTTCAGTCACACTTCGTGCAGATCAAATACAAAATGATGCCCTACTTATTAATGTCCCCAGCTGTAAGAACCACTGAATCATTTCCACAAACAAATGTTCCTGAAACAATCCATATGTGAAGCTTCAGAGGAGACAACAACACAATGGTAGAAGGAGGAGTTCCTTCAGTCAGAGACAGAGAGCAGGGAGACACTACAATATTATCACTGTAAAAACTACACACAGAAATGAGTGAATGTATTTATTTGAAGTGTGTCAGAAACTCTTCCATCCATGACACATGTGAACCAGGCTTGTGTTTGCATATAGAGTGAAAGGAACAAACAGTCAGAGACAGTGTGGCTTGTTTGCTGCTTTGGATAAATGCACAATGCTGAGATCAAACCTACACTGTTGCTGCATGAAGAGGATTTTACAGTAAAGCGCTGACAGAGAGCAATATTTCACAGAATGGAGGACATGAATAAACACAGAGCAGATCAGGAGAGACTCTTCTGGAGTCGACACAGATGAGTTTCAGTCTGTTTGTGTGTCTCTGACAAACTGAGGAACTCTGCTTCATGTTGATCAGCAGTTTGGACTCATGTTGGTTAGAAAATCATTCTGACTGTGTTTCTTCCTGCAGGGTGGAGCATGGTGGAGAGCAGTGGTTAAAACCTGGGCTGAGGAAGTGTAAGTTTGACTCAGTCTTTCCTCATGTTATTGTGCATGAGTCAGTGTTCTATCAGTCCATCAGAGCTGTTGTAGTGCAGCCTCAGCGGTTGGATTTCTTTCGTGTTTACTGGAGTTTATTACTCCCCAGCAGGAGTTTTAGGTTCCAGCTTTGTCATTGGTTTTCCTTTTTTCTCTTGTTAGGGAGCTTTAGTGTGTTGTAGTGTCTTTGTGTTTGTTTGGGGCACTGCTCAGCTCTGAGTTCATGAACTGCAGCCTAACACTGAAACCAGCCTGTGTAGCTGCCGATCTGAGAGTGGGGACGAGTGGGGAGGTGCAGACATGCTGTGTGTGGGTTTCCCCTCAGCCTGGGACATAACAGAGACAACCAAAGCAGACAAAAGACAAAATCCAATGAGAGACCAAAAAGGGTTGAAAAGGTCCAAACACAGGAATAAACAGCTCCACAGTCCAAAAGCAGGCAGGACTCAGACACAAAGAATCTCATCCAAAGGGTCAGACTGGACTGATGGACTGAAGAGTGAAGACACTGAGACACTGAGCTGTGAGCAGCATTATTAGGGTTAGGGTTAGGGCGACAAACGCCAATGTTTAAGAAAACGAGTTACCACCAAAATAAGTTTCACACGGGGTCTCTATTTAAAGTTTTTAATCAATTAGTAACAAAACACGTTATCCGCCATGTTTCCCTGCACCGTTTCTTCCCTTTTTCCCCAATCTGCTACAAACACCCTGATTTTTAGCACAATGCAGCATTTCCATTCAACCAATCACGGGCCAGCTTTCCAACTGTCATGGCGGCGCCCTGTCAGTAGATAGAAAGTATGTCCAGTCGTCTTTTAAATGAGTGTTTTAGCTTTGTGAAATGAATAACTTTGACAGTATCCATGAGGCAGTCCTCGTTTCCTCCATGGGAAAAAAGTGGAAGCCTTCCATACAGAATCCCAAAACTCAGCTGGAGGGAAAATACCGGCCATTTCCTGTTTGCATACTAAAGAGAAAAACTTTTGTCATGCGGATCAACTGACAGCCGGCGAAATAATATTATTAGAAATACATATATAAATACATAAAATTAGTTTTTTCATTAAATGGATTTATAGCTTTTGGGTGGAAAAAAGATTTGATTGTTTAATAAATGTTTAAAATCAAAATATAGATTTGAGATTTTGATGTTATTACAAACTCATGATGATATATTACAGTTTGAAACATAAAGTAGAAGTTTTCATATAAACCCTTTTTTTTGGAAAGAAAACACTTTTTTCTGGATTTATAGTGTTTTGGAAGCAATCTCTTCGTTTGTTAGGCGGGACAGCCGAAACCAGTTAAACAAGCTTTTACTGACAGCTCTGAACAGACCACATTAACTTATCATTCATTTTAGTGCAGCCGCCACAACTTCCATTTCACAAACCATTTTTTAATCTTCATTTATTATATTTCCTTTTATTTTGCTTTTTTGCTTTGGTTTCTTTCTGTAACACTGGACTTATTTTCTATGAGGGTTTGAACTCTGACGGTGTTTGAACAGGAGAGAAAGGAGTATAAAGTGTGTAGTGAGGGGGTCACAGCCTTAAAGCGTCTAGAATAACTGTAAAAAATAAAGCAGATCACTTCACGGATTTCACCTTTTGCGGGTTTTTTTCGGAACGTAACCCCCACGATTAACGAGGGACCTCTGATGAGAAGGAAGAGACTGGGCTCTCAGCTGCAGTAAAGGGGGCAGGTCTGGCTCCAAAACAGGTTTCAATGTGCAAGATGTCTTGTCCTCACATTCTTCTTCCATTTCCACTTGTCCTGAAACTTCGGCCTTCGCTGTCAACCTTCCTTTTCTTACTCACACTTGCCATTTTAGAAATGGGCAATAGAAAAAACACAGATCGCTGGCAAAACAGGGTGGTGAGAGTTTGACCATGTTTGCTGCCATCTTGTGGTGAAATGTTAAATATATATAAATAATAATAATTTTTAAACGTGTGATTTCATCCTGTGGACAACAGTACTGGTGGCATATTATGACATTATTGATTTTAGGACAGAGGCTTGTGAACATATGAACTGGACTTTTGGTCTGTTCTACAGGAAAAACCCTAAATGATAATGCACCAACAATCCCAACCAAAGAAAGAAACATAAGGACAGAAGAAGCAAACAGGAAAGAAAATAGAAATAACTATTGTATATATAACCTAGAAAATTTCACAAGAAATTTTGAGTGGGCCAATGCGCGCTCGCCCACACTCTGCTGCCGGTCCGCCCCATTATATACCACCAAACCTCATTCCTGATCACCGGCATATGTGAAAGCTTAAGTGGCTTGCCTGTCAAAACAAAAAGTGGCACAGACATGGGGACTCAATATGTCAGAGGTCTAATGTTTATCTACATTTTACATTTTAAATGAAGGTTCTGTGTGAAAACATGCCCAAACGCCATGGCTTCAAACTTTTGACAGTGATTTGATGCCTGTGGGGAGGGTTGATCGCAGTTTTTCTGGATGTTTTCAAACACCGTTTATCCGATCGCTACCAAACCTCAGAGGGTAGTAGTCCTGACCGAGCCAGTCAATTTGATGTATAATTTGTAGGGGTGGCTAGCGCTAGTTAGCTGTGTAATGAATTAGAGGCTTTTATTTTGAAAATCATTGTGTGTCTGTGTAAGTGTGTGTGTGTGTGTGGGGGGGGGGGGGCACTCCCTAATGCATGTTAAAACATGTTTAATTGTTTTATTTTGAAAATCTACACGTCAGCCATACCCTGTTATTGTGCAAGGTCTTTTATTTTGAAAATCCCTGTTTGTGTGTCTGTGTGTTGGCAGGTGTGTATAGTGTGTGTCTGCATATTTCTGGGTGGCTTGTATGTAGTTCACCAGGCCTAGTAAGGTCTGTAATGATGTGGAGGCTTTTATTTTGAAAATCTGTGTGTGTGTGTTCCTGTATGGTTTTGTGTGTGTGTGTGTGTGTGTGTTCCTGTATGGTTGTGTGTGTGTGTCAGATGATAAACTTTGTATGAATGAACAACACATCAGTCAGTAAAGACAGAATGAAGCCATCAGATGTGTCAGATGATAAACTGCAGCTGTGTCTTTTTCTCTCCATCAGATTTCTGTCAACTTGAAGTCGACACAAACTCAGTGCACACAAACCTCAAACTGTCTGACAACAACAGGAAGGTGACACGTGTGAGAGAGGAGCAGCCATATCCTGATCATCCAGACAGATTTGACTGGTGGGAACAGCTGCTGTGTAGAAATGTTCTGACTGGTCGCTGTTACTGGGAGGTCGAGTGGAGAGGATGGGTTCATATATCAGTGAGTTACAGAAGAATCAGGAGGAAAGGAGACAGTTATGACTGCTGGTTTGGAGGAAACAATCAGTCCTGGAGTCTGAGCTGCTCTGATCATGCTGGTTACTATGTCTGTCACAATAACAGAGGAACATCCATCTCCTCCTCCTCTGTCTCTGACAGAGCAGCAGTGTATGTGGACTGTCCTGCTGGCACTCTGTCCTTCTACAGAGTCTCCTCTGACACACTGATCCACCTCCCACACCTTCAGCACCACATTCACTCAGCCTCTACATGCTGGGGTTCTGGTTGGGTTCTGGTTCCTCAGTGAGTCTGTGCTGTGTGTAGAAGCAGAGTGTGTGGAAGTGACAGCAGCTTCAACTTTGTGCTTTAAATGTTGATGATGTTTCACTTTCATTTGAATCACTGACTGTGATTTCAGGTCAGAACATGTTTTTGTCTTAGAAGCAGTGAAATGAAGAATGTGAAGCTGAATTTATGATCATGAACTTTGACATGTCCTCACAAATGAAACCCTTACATTAAGAAATGCATGATTCCATGTTGTTATGGCTCTGATATTAAAATGTAGTATTATAATAGGAGTTAATGGACCTAAGTGAAAACACCATTTAACTGCTGCAA